>NC_139006.1:9810335-10101221 GCF_964374135.1 Grampus griseus | reverse complement strand
CCTGCCCCTCCCCCTCCCCTCCCCCTCCCCCTCCTCTCCCCCTCCCTCTCCCCCCTCCCCCTTCCCGTCTCCCTCCCCCTCTCCTTCTCTCTCTCTCTCTCTCTCTCTCTCTCTCTCTCTCTCTCTCTCTCTCTCAGGGCTGTCCTCTGGAATCTGTTTTGTTTGCATCCAAGGAAGCAGGGGGAGGTTCACTGGGGATACAGAGGGAGAACAGGGCCAGGGATCTGGTCCCCAACTGAGCCCAAGTCCTCTGGCAAGAGGAAGTGAGGGCCAGAAGCTGACGGAAGCATCGGTGAAGTCTTCATGCCCGGGGGCACACAAGCAAACCGGTGTGAGGCCTTGGCCTGTCTCCTCACCACTGCGTGGCCCATGGTCCCATCCTGCTTCCCCAAGACCGGAAGGTCTGGGGACACAGGGAGGTGATTCCCTGGCACGGACATTGTGTCCTAATGAGCACAGTGGTGATGGTATCACCACTCCCAGGGGTGCAGTGACTGAGGACATGTGAAACCCGAACAAGAGAACAGCCTGACGCCAGGTGGTGAGTGCATCTGTCTTGGGGGCTTCTGGGCACAGGTGAGAGGACACGTGGGTGGGACGAGACAGGGTGTTGGAAGTATCCTACAGAAGTAGGCTTGGCCTCGGGACAACCAAGTTGGTTATAGAGTCCCAGCCCTTCTCACCAGCCCCGCTGCTACTGTGTGGTCCGAGCCACCATCATCTGTCACCCAGATCCTTACGGCAGCCTCCTAACTGGTCCCCTGCTTCCTCCCCTGCCGCCCACAGACTGTTCGCAACACAGCAGCCAGAGTTGCTGTTGAAACCCGTCAGATGAAGTTACTTCCCTGCTTGATACTCTGTAATGGAGCACCGTTTCACGCAGATGAAAAGCCAAAATCCTTACAATGCCATGAGGCTCACGTGATCCAACACCTGTGCCTGTTCTGCCCCCACCTCCCACCACTGTCTGCCTAACTCCCTATGCTCCTGGATGCTGGCTTCCTTTCTACTCCCCCAAAATGCCAGACACGCTCCCACCTCAGGGCCTTTGCACTTGCTGCTCTCTTTCTGTTACACTCTATCCAAAATATGCACATGGCTCACTTTTCACCTGTGATTTATAATAAAAAATACATATTTGGTCTTTCTATTTCCAACACAGCTAAAAACCCTCAGAATTTAAGTGATGAAATCAACAAAGGTGTCTTTTGTTACGTTAAGGAGGTGGCTTGAACCCCACCTACGGATGGGAGCTGGTTGCCGGGAAAAACCAATCCTGTAATTAGAGGGTTGAAACTTTCAGTCCTGCCACTCAGCCTCCGGGAGAGTTGCTGGAGGTTGAATCAATTGCCAACAGCCAGTGAGTCCTGCAATTATTCCTAGGTAATGAAGCCTCCAGAAAACCCAAAAGGATGGGGTTCAGAGAGCTTCCAGGTTGGAGAACACACGGGGATGCCGGGAGGGCGGTGCAGCCGGAGAGGGCGTGGATACTCCGCGCCCTGAGTGTCTCTTCCACCTGGCGGTTCCTGAGTTGCGTCCTTTCATAATAAACCAGTGATCTAGTAAGTAACATGCTTCTGAGTTCTGTGAGCCGCTCTAGCAAATACGTCGAACCGGAGGAGGAAGGTGTGGGAACCTTTGATTAACAGTCCGCTGGTCACAGGCGCAGGTAGCCCAGGCTTTTGGCTGGCATCTGAAGTGGGGTTGGGGGTCTTGTAGGCCTGAACCCTGCAATTGCAACCCTGTGGAATCTGGTGCTATTTCCCAGGCCTTGAGTCAGCAGACACCCTGCTGACGTCTGAGAACCGCTTAGTGTGGTATGGGAAGCCCCTCTACTCACCCACCCACCTCTGCTGGAATCAACACAGGAACTTTTAACCAGTGACCTTTTTCAGGTCATCGCTTAAATGTCTCCTTTTCAGAAAGGCTTTTCCTGACCACTCTTCTTAAAATTCAACCTACCCCTACACGCGCCACCTCCACCCCAGGCTCTGTTTCCCTCACAGCATCCCTCACCACCTGACTACTAGATGTAATTGCCTGTCATTGTTGGCCGACCCTCAGCCCAGGAGAACGACAGCTCCACGAGGGCGGGGAGTGTGGTCTGCTGGTCTGTCTGCTTTTCTGCCATATCCCCGGTGCCTGGAACAGTGCCTGCCATACGCTAGGTGCTCGGTGAACGTTTGTTGAGTGAATGAGTGAATGTATGCGTGAATACAGAAAATGTGACCTTTTCATCACCCACAGGTGGATGAGGCCTGACACACATGAGCTAATGGCATCATGAGCATTAACTGAGCTCGGGTGTGTAAAGTGCCCACAGCATACAGTAGGCACTCAGTTCACAGCAGCTATTATTATTGTTGCCGTTGTTGTTGCTGTCAGTCTTCTCAGCTCTAAACCTCTCTTCCTCCCTCTCTGATCGCTCACAGTTTTTGCCCCGTATTCCCAGCCTCCCCTTAGCCGCTGGGTTGGTTCCCACTGGGTCTCCTCTCCTTGTTTATCATTTCCTATCTGCCCCTCGATTGTCCTGTCTTCCTGCTTGTCAGGGGAGCAGTGAAATCCGGCAGGCGTCTGGGACCTCATTCTGTCTCTCCACGGAGTCAGTCTCACTTCCTGGAAAAGCAAATCATCATGAACTGCTTCCTCCCTGGACCAAAACCCAAAAGCATCCTTGACAACAATGTACCAGTTCTGGCTGCCGACAGACCTTTTCAGGTGGGACGAGCTTCCAATCAATTCTCATTTCTTCCAGGTGAGAGAGAGAAGCTGTTGGGTGACCCAGCGGGCCCGTGAACCTCCCACCAGAAATCACTTCGGCTTCTACTTTTCTGCTTAGCTGAGCTGCCAGCTTCTCTGCAAACTCAGCTCTTTCTCCAAATGATTCGCAGAAACAAACGCTCCTCAAAGGCAGAGGAAGGTCTACCCCTGTGAGCTGGCATCCGGTGCCAGAGTGGCACTCACTAAAGTAAAAACAAGAAAGTAATGATGGTAATAATAATAATAATAAATTCTTATAAGCACTAACCAGGTGCCAGGCCCTAGACAGATATGGTAGCTTATTTAACCCTTACCACAACTCTGTCTGGTAGATACTTGCCCACTTTACGGAGGAGGAAAACGAGGCACAGAAAGGTTAAGTAACTTGCCCAAGTTCACACCACTGGTGAGTGGAAAAGCCAGGATTTCAGCTCAGGCCATCGGGCTCCAATTATTGAATAGATACCACCTGGCCACACACTGCTGGGTGCTGGGAATATAGAAAAGGAACAACAGAAAACAGCCCCTGCCTTGATGGAGCTGAGGGGTCGATCAGGGGTTGGGGGCACTGAACCATTAAATGTACAACTCAGTGTCTAGCTACATGTTACAATAATACCAGGAAGGGAAAAGAGCATGACAATCCCTTTGGGCTTCCCCTTGATATATTTGCAATATCACCAGGACCCACTGGTACCTTTTAGACCCTGGAAGCCAAGTGGCTGTTGTTTCTTGGGTACCTGCTCTGTGCCAGGTACTAAACAGTATGATTCATGCCCAGACTCCCTTCAGTCATTACTGAGAGGGGACTATTTTCATTCCCTCTGACAGGTGGAACACCGAGACTCAAAGAGGTCAAGGGACTTGGTCAAGAGACTCACTTGAGGTCCTCTGACAGCGACAGGCAGAGCCGGGACTGAACGCAGTGAGTCCTATTCTATCTTCCATATGAAAGATCCGATTTCTCAACCTCAGCACCATTGACGTTTTCGGTCGGATAATTGTTATGGGCTGTCCTGTGCATTCTAGGATGTGGGACAGCATCCCTGGCCTCCACCCACTAGGTGCTGGTAGCGCCCCCTCCCTCCCCAGTCCTGACAACCAAAAATGCCTCTGGGCATTTCCCAGTGTCCCCTTTGGGAAGGTGGGAACCATTCCTATTTAAAAACCGCTGCTATAAACCTCCATCCCCACCCCGCAGACTGCGCCTTACTCACCTCTGACAACTAACACCAGGGGCTCAACTAAAGTTTGTTAAATGAGAGGATGGAATAAAGGAAGGGAGGAAGAGAGGGAAGGGAAGAGGAAGGAAGTCTGTAGATAAATCAACCCGAATTGATTTTGTAACTCAAATTCTATTTAAAGTACCTGGGGTGAGGGGAATTAGGGTTTCAAAGAAACTTGTGATAAGTTCTATGTGAAATGAACAGTCTTTCTGTGACGTGATTCAATGTTACACATACAACCACACACAGCCACAAGCACTCATGAGCACACACACACACAAAAATGTCCTGCGGGTTTGGCTTTTCTACCTTAAGTTGACCTAGAGACCACCACCCAAAATGGGGTTAGCCAAGCAGCGCTTGTTTCCTCCCAGAGGGAATTCAATTACCCATCTGGCAAAACACCCCAGAGGCTCCTCCAAGCTTCTTCACGGCACAATATTTATCAGCGATTGATTATTAGGACCAAGAGGGTCCCAGTTGGCCTGGGATAAGCTTCTTGCTGCCCACGTCCTCCCATCTCTAGTTCTGCCGGAAGTAGCTGGTAATACCGTAATCCCCTCAGCTCACCATGTCCCCAGACTCGGGAACAGCCTTTCCGTTTGTCCATTTCAATCAACAGAAGCACCGGTGTTTCTAGAGCAGATGTTTCCTGTTGGTACTTTCTGTGTCCTGAGCAGGTGGCCCTGTTAAAGCCTCTCACTCAAGGCTTTCATTCCTGGATATGAGTGACGGGCGACAGGGAAGGGGGCTCTGACATCAAATCCAGGCAGGACAGACTTTTCCAACCTAGCAGCTTCCACGTGCTTCCAGAGGAGACCAGGATGTGTCCTTGTATCGGGTGCCTGGTAGAGTGTAGCATGTGAGAGTCGCACATGGAAGGGCCTCCAGCACTTATTAGTTGAGTGACTGTGAGATGATGGAAAACAGAGGTATTGGTCTCTGCTCCATGGTTCCTGGCACAGAGCTCCTGAAACCCTCATAATGTCCTAAGTGATAACACTGGGAGCATCTTCTGTTCTAATGAGGCAACTCTGGGTGGGCACTGCTCACCCAAAAGACCAAGCCGTAATTAGAAGCTTGGAATTTTCGGCCCCCAGTCCCTTCTCCAGAGGAGGGGGGCTGGCAGTGGGGTTAATGATTGATCATGCCTACGTGATGAAGCCAATACTATGGAATTTGGGGGAGCTTCAGGTTGGTGAACACATCCACGTAATGGAGCGACACACCCAGCTCCCGTGCTCAGGGCCCTCCAGACCTCGTCAACCTATGTGTCTGTTCATCTCTGTCCTTTATCATATCCTTTAATAAGCTGGTGAATGTGTTTTCCTGAGTTCTGTGAGCTGCTCTAGCAAATTAGGGTCATGGGAACCTCCGATTAGTAGCCACGTCTGACAGAGGTTGTGAGGAATCTGGGGACCTACTACTTGGGATGGGAACAGTGGGTGGGACCGAGCCCTTAACCCATGGGATCGACTCTACTCCAGGTAGGTAGGGTTAGAATTGAGTTCAGTTGTAGGACACCCAGTGGGTGTCATGGAGAATTGCTTGGTGTGGGGAAAAAACCCACACACATTTGGTGACCAGAAGTGTCAGAAGTGAAGCGTCCTGTGTGAGTAGTTAAGAATACACCCAGGGGGCTTCCCTGGTGGCGCAGTGGTTGGGAGTCTGCCTGCCGATGCAGGGGACACGGGTTCGTGCTCCGGCCCGGGAAGATCCCACATGCCGCGGAGCGGCTGGGCCCGTGAGCCATGGCCACTGAGCCTGTGCGTCTGGAGCCTGTGCTCCGCAACGGGAGAGGCCACAACAGTGAGAGAGAGGCCCGCGTACCGCAAAAAAAAAAAAAAAAAGAAAGAATACACCCAGGAGGGAAAGAGTAGTTTATTCTAATACAGTGGCTTTAGCTCTTGGAGTCACAGTGCCTTCCTTTGTAAAATAGAAATACTACTCTACCTACCTCATAGGGAGCTACATGTGTTGTTGGCTAGTTTCAGGCTCTGTAGTAGCAGGTGAGTCATATATAAATGAATTGAAATCCTAGAAAAAGCAGTGTGACTGGGGAGGCGATAGTCACAGTGATTTGATATGTGACATAAAGAACTGAGTTGCTGACCTTAAACTGAGGTCAACTTGTTATATACAAGGGTGTGAGGCCAGGAATAAAAATAATGTGAACTTGCTTCTGTCTGGCTACTTCCTGTGAAATTGAAGGGAATTCGTATTTATCAGGACAATGCCAAGTTCAGTCTCATTTCCTTTATTATCTGATGTTTGGGCTCTTTGTTTTGATTGGGCACGGACAGGAAGTCACTGGCTCAGCATAATGGTCACGAGTTTTCTGGTGTTTTGCTAAGAACAGAGCTGGTAGATACGTACGAATGGTAGTAGGAAAATTCTTCAGGTTTCTAGACAATGGTGTTGATGGTATAAGGTTTGAAACAAAAACCCTGAATTTATGTCTCATCCCACATGTCAGAATCCGTGTGTCATTTGGGCATGGCTCTTAACCTCTCCAGTCCACGATGTAACGGACACCGTAGTTTGTTTTTCCAGACCACCTCCCTCTTTCCCACCAAGAACGCTCACTCACATTTTCCTGTGGGTACCTTCCCCCCACCGCCACCATCTTTAGCTCTGTTGTTTTTGGTGGAATTGATCCCACCCTCTGCTCTAGAATGGGCCCTGATTGGCTCAAACCAGTAAGTGCTTGTATCCATCGTCCATTGTGATTGGTTGAGCGATGGGCACCTGATCTAAGTCACACCAATAAGATATGAGGAGAGGTTTTCTGACATTTCTGAGACAGACAAGTGCTCTGCCCTCCATGAGACCTGCCACAAGAACTCCTCTGTTTCCCTTTTGGGCTTTGTAATGTGAGGATATGGGAATAGGAGGCCACTATGGGTCAACCTGAGGATGAAGCGAACAAAGCAGCAGAGAGAATCATCCAGAAACAAAGCCAGAAACTTAATGACAGCATGGACCCCTGGATCAAACCATTCCTGAATCAGAACATTCCAGGGCAATTCAGTTATGTGAGCCAGCAATCTCACCACCCCCCATTTTCTTTTTTCCTAAAGCTAGTGTAGGTTGGATGTTCATTCTGTTGCTTGCAACCCAGATATTCCCAACCAGTACACTCTGTTTTCTCTGCCCTACTCCCTCTCCACGTTTCTAGAAGAATGAAACAAGGTAATAAGGCATGTGAAAATGATATGTAAAGTGTAAAGCACTGTACCAAGTAGATGTGGTGAAAATCAGAACAATTATTATCGCTGCCTCAAGGACTTCCTAGCTTAGAATAATCCAGTTTGTGCCAAGTGTAGACTATTTCCTTCTATTCCTCTGAAATATATTAGTTTCATTATGTTGAAATTATTAGATTATGCATTGATAATGGTGTTTAATGGGGCTAACAGTATTATTCTCCTGTAAACAGAAATGTATATAATTAATAACTCTGTTAAAGTTCCTGTTATTCACGGGTACAAATTACAGCCTCATCAATGTGAATCCAGTCTGTGTAGTCTGAGTGAGAATGGGCACTCAGTCCTCAAGGAGAGGAGTGTGAGGCCTCAGCATCTGCACTGGCTTCCAGTTGGTAACACTTGCTTGGAGAAAACAGGAGGTTATGTTCCAGCTCTGCCACTGAACTTCTCTGTGACCATGGACATGTCACTTAACCTCTCTGGGCCTCAGTTTTCCTGAATATAAAATGAGGAGGTTAGGGCTTCCCTGGTGGTGCAGTGGTTGAGAGTCCACTTGCTGATGCAGGGGACATGGGTTAGTGCCCTGGTCCGGGAGGATCCCACATGCCGCCGAGCGACTGGGCCCGTGAGCCATGGTCGCTGAGCCATGCGCGTCCGGAGCCTGTGCTCCGCAATGGGAGAGGCCATAATAGTGAGAGGCCTGCGTACTGCAAAAAAAAAAAAAAAAAAAAAAAAATGAGGAGGTTAGACTTACTAGAGATTTTTAACTTTTGGTGAACACCTGTGAGAAACTGCTGACGTTTGTGGGTCTTCTCCAGAGAAGTTCGCTTCTACATTTTATATATGGAATAGTTTATATATTATAGCAAAAGGCACATGGAAAACTCCATTTGCTTTTCCTTTTTCAGCAAGCAAAACAAACCTTAAAAATCCAGATTAAATGACCTCTTAAACTCTGTATTTTGAGTGTCCGTGATTCCATGATTTTTCAGAAGTAACAGCCATTTTGAGTTTTAGAAAGATTACTTAATTAAAATGTGGAAATCTGTTGGGCATGCATGTCAGTGGGGAGAAGTTAAAAGCAGGGAGTCAGTGAGGAAGCTATTGCAGTCATACTGGTAAGAGATGATGTGGTTCAAACAAGAATAATAAAATGAGATGGATTGGAGCCAGGATAGCTGGGAGACAGGGCTTGGTATAAATTAGATGTAGGAAAGGAATCCCAGGATTCTGGCTGTCACTTAGAATTAGATACAGCTGTGAGTAACAGGAAACCCAAAACTACAGTGGCTTACACAAGAAAGAAGAATCTTTGTCAGGTGAAAGGCATCTGGAGATAGGCAGTCCAGGGCTGTTTGGAAGCTCTTCAATATTTAGAGAACCTGGTTCTTTCCCTTTGTTCTACCATCCTGTCACATTTGTTCTAGCCTCAGGGTCCAACATGGCTGCAGGAGTTCCAGCCATCACACCTGCATTTCAGCGT
The DNA here is from genome assembly GCF_964374135.1 of Grampus griseus. Taxonomy (NCBI): domain Eukaryota; kingdom Metazoa; phylum Chordata; class Mammalia; order Artiodactyla; family Delphinidae; genus Grampus; species Grampus griseus. The sequence goes on along the minus strand of NC_139006.1, from coordinate 10,092,543 downwards.
ATAAGAAGGAGAACAAGTGAAAGTACAAAATGGAGCCCCTTTAAAGAGATTTACTGGTAGCAAAGCTTCCACTTGTATCTTATCAGCTGGAACTCAGTCATGTAGCCACAGCTAGCTGTGAGGAGGCTGGGAAATGTAATGTAGTGTTTTCCTAGGCAGATTGCTCAAGATTCTGTTACTGAGAAGGGAGAATGATTATTCGGAGGCAACTAGCAGTTTCTGTCACAGCTTCCACTTACAAAGAGACAAAGGAAGGTAGAGGGGTGGTGGAGGAGAGTCAGATTTAGGGAGGAAGGTAATGAATTCAGTTTGGGACATGCTGAGTTTGAGTGCCTGGGGGAACAGCTATGAGAGTTGTCTAACAGGTAGTTGAGTTTACAAGTATGAAACTCAGGGAAAAGGCTTGGGCCAGAGCTAAAGATTTGAGAGCCACTGTGATATGAAGGACATGTGGAACGAATCATCTCAAAACACAAATCTAATCATCTCAAACTCCCTTGCCATCTTTGAAATCGTTCTTTTCATAGCTTTCAAGGTAAAGATGAAAATCCTTAATGTCATCTACACTGATTGTCATATTCTAGCCCTGACCCCCCCCCCAGCTTCCTGTAATACCACTCGCCCCTTTGCTCTCCCAACCCAGGACATGCACCTCCCTCTTCAAGGTCCTTGTGGGTGCTGGTCACTCTCTCCTCTCCATCTCTGCCTCTGGCACTCTACTATATTTCTTCTGTCGACCTTTACAAGCCTTATAATTTGGGGAGACTGGAATACTTACCCCATTTTACAGATGAGCATAACATTGGCTCAAAGGGGGAAGGAATATCTCTAAGGTCACACAACTAGTAAGTGGCAGAATCAGACATTAGAGCTGAAATTTTATGAGCAGCTGGTACCCTGTTCTCTCCACTGAGCACACCAGACTGCTACTATTGTGTGGCTCTCAACTGTCTAACAAGAAAGCACAGAGGAGGGGGTGGGGGGAAGCCCCAGACGCTCGAAGAGCTGACTCCAGTGGAAGGCTTAGTAAATCAATCTGGACGAAAGCCTGCCCCATCACTCCCTCTTCCCTCCCTCCCACCTTTTCTTCCCACTTCCCAGAGGAACTTGATTAATCCATTAGGTTTAACCTCTCTTTAACTTCCTGATTAGTTACATTTATAAACTCCATTTGTTTTTGCTTTCTCATCAAGCCAAACCAACACCCCCAGAAAAAAATAGGGCAATTTTCAGTGCCACTGATCTACTGCAATTTCTGAAAATCAGACCGAACTGAGGAGAGACATGACTAGAATTTCAATTCTTCCTGTTCCCGTTGCAGTCATCTTTGCTGAAATGGGAGAGAAGTGTAACAGAGAAGAAAACTCAGTAACGGCAGGACCCCAGATTTGACCAAGGTGGCAAAATACCAAGCCTGTTAATAAAGCAGATTAATAAATTCTGTAGTTTCCATCTCCTGGTTGAGCAATAAAGCTGCAAAGTGAAATAACAAAACCCAAGAGATTATACCTTTTCATTGGCGAGGTAAAATACTCAGCGATGATACTGGCTCCCCTCCTTCTATTCCCTACCCACCCCCCCCCACAGTCTCTGGTCCAAACAACAGCTGGAGGGGATGCTTTAAAATTAAATTACTTTTTTATTTTGACAAAAATGAGACATGTGTATCGTTAAAAGCCAAACTTTATTATAAAAGTTATAACAAAATTTCAGCAGTCCCCTCTGCCTCATTCTAAAATATCACTCCCCAGTCCTGCTTTGCCAAGGCAAATCCATTCACTATTTGGGGATGTCTTTTCTGGTACTTACCTCCATATTTTAAATAATGTACTAATACTGTTTTTTATTGGGTAGTCAATTGTAAGCATTATTTATTATGGAAGATAATTAATTCTCTTAATGACACCCCCCAGTTTCTTTCTCTTTCTACCTCTCTGCCCCCCACATGTTTCATAAAATATCTTCTATACAATATCTCAATTTTTGTTTAAACCACTGTTCAGTGTTAACATTATTAGAACCATGTAAATTCAGTCCTTAGCTAAGTATTGCACTATGATTACATGTTCTTTATTTTCTAACCTTTTATTTTTCCTGGAGATAGTAATTGCCTCTTGTTTTTATTTGCTAAGTTCCCACCACTAGTTCTTCCTAAAACCTACAGCTATGATACAGAAATCTTAGTACCATTTTTCCACATGCTCAAATGCAACATGTAATCTTCCACTTCCTCCCTCCCTTCCTTTCTCCCTTTCCTCCTCCTTTCTCTTTTGCTTTCTTTCCTTCCTTCCTCGCTTTACTTTCTTCTACTCTTCTTCCTCCTCTTCCTTCTCTTTCCCTGGACTCTCCATTCTCATCCTTCCAAAGGAACTGGTTTCTTTTCAAGCCCCTGCTGCATGGCTGTTGACTTGGTATTATCTTTTGTAATTATCCTGGGGCTTTAACTTCTCTCCTGAGTTGAATACCTAGATCCCCGCCACTTTTTTTGGAAAACTCATTTGCTTTGCTGTAACCTTTAGGAGCTTTTTGAGAAAGGTACTTAGGAAATATTGAATACTTTGAAGATATGAAAATGTCTTTCTTCCTTGATTGACAATTTTCCTAGGTATACAATTCAAGATTGAAAATAGCATTGACTGTTAATTTTGAAGGCATTGATACTTTACTTCAATCTTCCAATATTACTGTTAGATGATTGATACCACTCAGATTCCTTGGTATGTGACCTGTGCACATCCCGTAAAAGGTAGCAAAGACATTGTCAGAATAGACGAAAGGAGCAAGCCTGAAAGTGTGGACTTCATTCTCAATCATCTTCATTTCCTTGATGTTTTCTTCTTGTAGGTTCTTGGCATCTTGTGATCCATAAAACCTACCTGTTGGTGTCTGGAAACAGCTCCAGATAAATCAGGATGCTTATAATATCTTGGTGTCAGGCTGATTTACACACAAACTTCTCAATTTCCTGTACCCAGTCATATTGCATGAATCTTAGGAATTTCAGCTCAGACTTTCCAACCTGCTAACAGTGGCCAACCCACGAGGCACAGCTTCTAAATTAGTGCTTCTCAAATTGTCTATCGTGAAAGACGTTCTTTTTCCCAATCCTTCCTAAGTCAGTACTTAGGGTCTACACTCTATTCGACAAGATCAGTCTTCTTATCACACACATGGATGCTGTAGAAATGTTCAGTTGCTCTGTAAGTTTCTAAATGCTTCCCCTTCATTTGTATTCTTGTCATGGCAAATAGCAAATAGTTCATGAACCAGAGTAGTCTCTCTCAGTGTTTTCTGCCATTCATGGATGGAGTGGACATCCATCATGTGTCCATGCTGTCCCAGCATCTGTTTCCTCCCCTTACTCCTTCCCCATGGCTCTTAATTCTTATCTGGGGGCCCACATTGCTCTGGGAAAGATGATACCATCTCTAGGTGCAGGTGTGGGATATGTTACCTAGGAGAAGCCAGTCAGAGCATTCCATCACTCTGGCCTTAGTGATTGATTCTAAGGTTGGCATGTGACCCCAAATGGTCATTGGCTAATTGGAGTGAATCTCAGAACATTTCCTTGGGATGCTGGGGAAAAGATACTCTCTTCCCCTGGCTTTGGGGTATGTGGGTTCTCGGGCAGCTAATTTTGCTACATGAGGCAAAGCCCTCCTGAGGACAAAGACAGGAAGGATGGCAGATCTGAGGACATTGTAGAGAGGAGAAGTCATAGCCCAGATTACAGCACGAACCTTTGGACTAGGACGTGCCACAGCCCCCCTCATTTCTGAGTAAGACTTTTTTTGTTAAGCCAGTTTGAGAGGGATTTTCTGTCCCTAATAACTGGGAAGTGGAGCCTTCCTTTCTGATTCCTTGGTTGTGTGCATTTTTTCCAACAGTCACCTATTAAGCACCTACTGTGTACCAAGCACTGTAGGGCTAGGAAGACTCCTCACAAAAGAGATTGTGAAATGAGTCCAGTGAGGGATGGGTGGCTAATATAGCTGGAAGCATCCATTGATAGCGTCTGGCTCACTTCAAGAGTCTTGTGTAACTCTAAGATAATAGGTAAAGCACAGATGTTTGCTATTTATTTGCAACTTATTAACTTTGCAATTTAAAAAAAAATAGAGCAATTTTAAGGTTACTGCTAGCAGAATAGCTTCACTCCCTGAGCTGTATTACAACATCTGCTAATTTCACAATCTTTTCCATTTTCACATACCCTCTATTCATTTTTATTTTAATATATTTTTAATTGATTCACTGCATAACTTAAGTGTATTTCAAGAGTAAAGTAATAAATCCCACTATAAATGGAAAACTAGTACTACTTGACATGAATAGAAGGTAGTTGTAGATTAAATACAGTGAAATTATACAGTGTTACAGAACTGAGTATGGTGACTTGATCAAGGCCCTGACCCAATGGACCCCTCTTTTGTGAAAGGGGAAATTAGGAAGTGTTCTAAAAGTGTTAAAGACGGGTTAGCACCAAAACTGAGACTTTCTCCTCGCTGTGTTTAAAAGGATTGAAAAGAAATTGAAAAAAAAAAATCAATTTCCCACCAAGCAATTCCTTGTTATCTGATGCTGCCTCTGTGGACAACTGCAAATCATTCCCTTTGCACAAAATGTGGTATCCTTACCACTCTATGAGAAACACTATTCTGGCTAGATCCCATTCTATAGCTGAGAAAACTGCAGCCCAGAGAGGCAGTGGGACTTTCCCAAGGCTTCCTGATTCCCAGCCTGTTCAGCTCCCCAATACTGAATGATATTTGATTACTTTCATTGGATTCGTATTGTGATAACTTCTAATAATGGCAAGTGACTCTGGTTTTTAATTTCTGGTAATGATATCAGATTTCCTTTTTAACCTTTAGTTGCTGTTAGACCTTCTCATTGTTGAAACCAACTTGAATCAAGGGCCTTGGCAGTGCCGATGGCTCTTTGCCCACCTCTACCACCATTGCCATCTTACCCTCTCAAGCGAAGGCAACCACAGAATTTCCACCAACCTCTACTGCCCCATGCTGATGCCCCCAGAAGTGCCCCATGATTTGATTCTTCCCTCCCCAAGCCTGGAGGGGAAAATAGAAGTTGGGATGCAGAGATTCCTCTAAGGCAGGGTCTCTCAGTACTGACATTTGGGCTTGGATAATCCTTTATGGTGAGGGCTGTCCTGTACACTGTAGAATGCCATGCAGCATCCCTGGTCTCTCCCCACCTCTCTCCCCACCAGACACTGGAAGCACTCTTCCTCTAGTTGTGACAACAAAAATACTCCAGACATTGCCAGATGTGCCCTGGAAGCAAAGTCATCCTTGGTCGAGAGCCATAGGGTTCCCCTGCATGGCTCCAGAATTTCCCCATAAACTTGAAATACGGAGCATTTCTTTGCCATTGAAGTGGGGGTCATTGAAGGTCACTTTTTTTTTTTTAAGACCAACATATTTTTCTAGGGCAAAAAAAAAAAAAAAAAAAAAAGGCAGTAATATCAACTCTCTACTAGTCATAAAGGTCTCTCCCTTTAGACAATTTATCTGCACTCTCCCAGGCAAAGGAAGCTTAAATGATAGCACCTTTGAGGGTTCCTCACCGCTGCCTACCAGCAGCTCCTGTCCCCACGCCCCTGACCAGGGCTGATAGGTGGGGCCTGCTGGAGGTGATATTTCATTTTCTCGGAACCCTTTGCGTCTTGACTTTGGAAATTGAAAACTAGTGGAATTTTCATGCCTCCTCCTGGCATTTGGGGTCTGTTCATGGCAAGAGTGTCAATGACTAAATGCTGTACCTGAGAAAGCTTGAGTAGGACTTAGGGTCCCAGAGAGCTGTCTACCCTTCTTAAGGGAATCGATATTAAAAATAGAGGTACCAGCAAAGTGTACCAAGGTATATCATGACTGATGAACAAATGAATGGGCATGTATATTTATCTATTCATTATACTATAAAATTATAATAAAATGCCAGTCTTACCTTGGGTTCCTCTAAAAATAAAGAGAATTTGAGGGTAAGGAGCTTATTTGGGAATGGTCCCAGGAAGCCTGGTGAGGGAGTGGGAAAATGAGCCAGAAAGGGAAGTCGGCAAATACAGGGTACATGATTGAGCCAGTTACTTCTAGGCAATGGTGTAGAACATGTTTTAATTTTGTCCCACTGAAGGGCAAGGCAGCTGGTGTCTTTGTACACCTATTCCTGTCCCTCACTGGTTGAGGGACACTCCTGAGATGTCACTCCCCGGGCACCTCCTGCCTCTTTGGAGGGGTACCAAGCACACTGCCATGGCCGGAGGCTATCCTCTGGCTGAGAGACACAGGAAGTCGTCAGAGTGTACAGGAAGTCACCCAAGCAGACAAGAAGTCATCAGAGCACGCAGGAACAGCCTGCAGACTGTTCTAAATCTAAGGGGTAGGCCCAGGGGATAGGGACAGTCCCCAAAGCATCTCCCAATGGCATCTACCTGGGTCCAGCACAGGAGGCTGCAGAAGCCTGGAGGTTTTTACACCCGGACCATCACCCCAGTCCAGGCTGCGGTCTCTGGTGTTATTGTAACAGCTTCCTCGTCTTCCTGTCTCCATTCATCCATTCTCTACCTGAGCAACCAGAGTGATCTTCCTAAAGCACAAGCCTAGTTATTTCGTTCCTCCTCTTAGGACCCTGCAGGACCTTTAACACAAAGCCCACACTTCCAGCAATCCAATCTCACACACCTCTGTGGACTTGCTTTTCACCACTCCCACACCTTCTCCGTGGAGCTACCTGAAGTCCCCTAGCAGAGCATCTGTTAATTCCCAGGACTGTGCCAAGCACTGAAATGGAGGAGACAACATCGTATACTCCATGCCGCCAATGATATCACGGAGGTCTTTGGGGCAGTCTGTCAGGGTGGAAGTGAAGCCGAATCTGGCCTCTGTGCCCTGACGCCCAATTAAATCTCGGAGACAGAGTTTTGGGTGAAGTAGAAAAGAATAGCTTTATTGCTTTGCCAGGCAAAGGGGGCCACAGCAGGCTAGTGCCCTCAAAACTGTATATCCCGACCTGGAGGGGGTAGTGAGGAGTTTTATAGTTAATGGTTCAAAGAGGGCGTGATCAGCTCATGGACATTTTTCTGATTGGTTGGTGATGAGGTAATTGGGAGTCAGCATCATTAACCTTCTGGTTCTAGCTGGTCTGGGGTCCAGTGCTTGTGGGCAGCGTGCAGTTAACTTCTTCCATCAGGTGAGGGTTTCAGTACCTGTAAAATAGCTCAAAGATACTGTTGTATCCCTTGATGGGGAACCAGGACCCTGCCCCAAGGCTGCACTATAGTTTCTTTTGACTGTTTATCTCTCCCATGTCTTGCATCCCCTCCCTTCCGTAGTTAACAACTGTTTGAACCTGCCGATTGGAACTCAAGGAAGGTCCTGGTGGCTGAATGAAGCCTATTTCCTGTAATCAAAGAAATGGGGGACACAGAAAGGATTTTGTGCCCAAGAGCCCCACAGAGTCCTGCTTGGTATCAGCAGGGGGCCAGGGAGACCAAGATGGAAACCAGGAATTCCAATGCTGGGTATGTCCAAGGAGCTACCATGGAAGGAACACATTACTCAAATGTAATCTACAAACAGAGCATTCAGTTTAGGATTAATCCCTTCTATCTGGAGTTACCTAACAAAGTCAGGGATGGGGCACAAGACTGCTATGTTTAAAAAGAGAGTCTCTCCTGATGGGTGCAATGGTTAGCAAGTGGCATGTGGACGGTGGCTGCATTGTGGGAAACCAAGAGGGAAAAACGGAAGGTGCAGCGTTTTGCCTCCCTCTCCGCAGCCTCCGTGGCCCCAGGCAGCAGCATCTCCAGGGTCTCCTGCCGCAGCCCAGCCATCTTGGGCTCCTGGGAGCTCAGCAGAGGCATAGACCTTCAGCTGATTAACCTCAGAGATGGCAGGGCAACTTCAGGAGGCTGGAAGCAGAGGAAAAGTGGGGAGCGGGGAGGTGGATGGGTCTAATTATGCAGGAACCATTTTCTGTTTACATAAAAATATCTTGAGTAATCAGCAGTGATGAGCAAGTGGAGGAAAGATCCTGCCTGAGAGTCTGAGGATGTTATGATCAATCAAATACCATCGTTCAAAGCATTTGCAGAGGGGAATTTTAAGGTGGAACTGACTTTAATTTGGCAAAGAAGACTTGAAGTGCTTTTCCCTGGGACTCCAAAATACATACAGATCTGCCTAGCCTGTCACTAGCTCCATGTTCTCTGAGTGTTAGCACCTCTACGTTTTTAGGAGTAAAAAACCACTTCTTTAAGCGATGAGAGTGCAAGGTGCTTTGCAAATATTACTTCCAACCTCATGAAACCCCCATAAAGATGGGCATTATAAACTCCACTTCACAGGTAAGGAAACTGAGGCTTCAAGAGCTGAAGCAGTCTCCCTAAGGTGACCAAGCGAGATGGAGACGTGGGGTCTGTTTTCACGGCTTTGCAAAGTTGGTGTGATTCTCGTGTCTTGTTTCCAAAGTCAAAGGCAGGGTTGGGGAGCTGCAAATGCACCACTCCTCGGGAGGACAGAAGCTGAGATTGGTACAGGATTATTAAGGTTCCCAGCCAGACTCTTTTTCCACCTTCGCTGCAAAGCCAGGCTGGACGTAGCGATCCACAGGCCCTTCCAATCTCCTGCAGCCTCAGTGGGTTTGGCCACGACCTTGTTATTAAGGAGGAGCAGATTTTCCGAGCAATGGATCCCGGTGCATTTTGGAGCCACTTGCAAGCTGGGTGACCTTGAGAAGTTATTCAGCCTCACTGAGCTACAGTTTTCACGCATGTGAGTTGGAGGTGACATTTCCTCTGCAGAGTCAGTGCAGGATTCAGCGTGATGATGTGTATTGAGTGTTTGGTACAGAGGGGATGCTTATCAAAGTTAGACATCTTCCTGTCCTTTCTCTGTCATCCTTCCCAGGTCAGCCCCAGGCTTGGGGTCCCTATCTCTTTCATGCAGTAACATCTGCCTCATGCAGCTGTGCTGTGTTCAGAATGGGTTCGGGTCTGTAAGCTGAGCACAGACACACACACACACACGGCTCGTAGTAAGAACACAATGATAAGAATTATTATCAGCATCTATAAGAAGAATTATTCTAATTATTATTGTTTAAAAATATACCCCTATCATCCAAAGATAACCCCTATTAACATGTTTGCATATATCCTTACAGATATACAGAGTAAAAGAGAGAGACCACGTTGCATATAATCTTTTTTCCTGCATTGTCCACTTCTATATTAGGAATCTCGTTTTGTGTCCGCAAATATCCATCTGCTTCTTTACTTTAAAAAATGATATAGGATTCCAGTGCATTGAAAAAACCCAAACCCTTGTTGGACATTTCAATTTACATTCTTTTTGCTCCTTTAAAATCGGCCATAAACACCGCTGTAGCTAAGCCGCCATACACGTTCTTACTTTCATTCATTCAATACAGTTTTAAAACTCAATTTATTTATCTATTTACCTGGCGTGCCACAAGTTATTTATTTGTTTATTGAAACCAGTGTCCTACTGTTGGATATTTAGGTTAGATGTAACATTTTGGCTCCTAGAGATAATATTGATATGAGTGTCTGGATAGCACATTTTCATATCTTATCTATTTCCTTGGGATAAATTCTAAAGAAGGGGAATGAATGGGGCCAGAAAGAATTTATATTTTTAAGGCTTTTGACACACTCAGCAAAATTGTCCCTGGAAAGGTTTACAGGGGTTGATTCAACCACCGTCTCCCTCAGTCACTTGCATCTATCCAGCAGACATTGACTCAGGTAGGAGGGGCTCCTTTCCTTCTGAGCACAGCGGTGCAGTGATGCAGCTGGGACCCAGCCAGAAGTGCATTGGCGACTCGGCTCTGCCCCATTTTAGGCTGTGTGACCTTGGAAAAATCACGTCACATTCCTGGGCTTCCGTTTCCACCACCTGTTCCCACCATCTCGCCAGCGTCCAAGTTTATTGCAACGATCACATGGGAAGCGAGATTTGAAAGAGCTTTGAGGCCTGAACAAATAGATGGGACTTATTGCCAACACGAAGGGTATTTCTCATGCAGCATTCTCATTATTTTGTTTTTGCACAGAACTTTATTTGCCAGGAGACTCCTTATTAGGTTTTCTTAACTCTCCCCTGCTGTGGTTACCAAGACACAGATCGAATATAATTTCTCACAGAGAAAACAGGCCCAGAGAGACTCCGTGGTTTTCTCTAGACTAGGTCAGCCTCGGGACTTCTACCCAGCCCTTCATCAGGTTGCCCTCTGAGCCGTATTTCCTTTTTCTAGATCAGCAGCATAAAAATGGCTATTACCCCCAAAAGGTGCACTTGTATTCAGAGTGAATCTGATGGCGCCAGCAATTTAAAATGTAAGCAGGCAATTTACCATCTAGTGCTTCGTAGCTAAACAAAATGCAGTGACCCTTTCTCGTACCAGAAGCTTTGGAATTCTCTCTGAGGGTTGGAAGGGAGGAGAAAGGGACTAATACTGCAGGCTTCTTGAGCTACTTGTTTCCGTATTCCCCATGGCATTGTCAACTGCAAAAAAAAATGCACAACCTAAAAGTTAAGAATTATGTTTTATTCGGCGGATTTTCTGAGGACGTAAGCCCTGAAGAGAGCCTCTCAGATCACTCAGAGGGACTCCTCAAAGAAGCAAGGGAGAAGCCAGGATATATAGGAGTTTTTGCAACAAAATCCAGGTAGTGGGAACATCAAATATTACTGTTAATTAAGGAGAACCAGACATCTCAAGTTAATGAATTTAGTGCTTTTCTATGGATGGGACGATGCAAGAGTCTGTGGGCTCATTGAAATTATTCCTTTGATCTTCACCTTTGCTGCCGAAGGCCAGTATCCTGGGTTTTTTCCATCCTGGATTCCCTCAGGGTGCACAGTCTGGGCGGCTGCAGTGGCTCCTGGCTTGATGGCTGCAGCATCCTTTGTTTACTGACATGGCAGGTGACATTCTTCATCCACAGCATCTAGCAGCTCTAGATCCTCATCTACTGTGACAAGGAATAAGCATTAGTCTCAAAGCCTAAAACCTACAGCTTAAATGGCTTTTAAGCTAGCTGATCAATCAACATATAACTCATCAGTTGCCTACCAGACGTCACACACTGCACTAGGTGCTGTGCAGCCTTGGCCAAGTTAGTTCACCTCTCTGAACCTTTGTTTCCTCTTCTAGATAATGGAAATCATAATTCCTACCCAATAGGAGAATAAAAACAAAAGATCTAGAGGGAGGCTTGGTCACATGGTGGAGGTTCAATGACAAATCTGAATATGTGTAAGACTCATATGATGACCTTTCAGATGACAAAGCAACGTCTTTCTGTGCAAACGTGTAATTGTGCATGGTTGTGCATGATATGTGGAGGCACTCGTGAGGTGCACCCCAAAAACTTTGGCAAAGGGCAGTATGCTTGCCCTCCTAGAGTACCACTTCAGAGCATGTCAATAACCAAGTTTGGTAACACGTGGCACACATGGCTGTATCAGCTTTCTTTTACCCCTGGCAGACATTGCTAATCAAGCACATTGATTTTTGCTGAAATTCTCCTCCAGAAGGAGTTCCAGCCAGTTACCACCAACAGAACAGGGTTGACTAGTGTGGTGAAACCTAGCCAACCTCAGATTAAATTGATCAGAGCACAATTATTTTAAACAATCCTCCACGGAGGGTTTTCTTCCTGTAGTTGCTAGAACACAATGCTGCTTTAAAGATGATGTTGGAGAAGTGCCCTTTTCTCTGCACTGAAGATCAACAAAGCAAGCCTTTCAAGAGGGGTCAGACCTTGTAAACTGGCCATAGGAGTAGCTGCTTGCCAATGCTGGGAAATGCCGGGAAATGCTTGCCAATGCTGGGAAATGCCCGCCAATGCTGGGAAATGCCCATGCTCAGCCTGGGGTTTGGTCCCAGCCCAGTCAAAGTGGTCCTTGTTCTCCCCTCACAACCCTCCTCCACAGAGTGTGTCCAGTCCAAAGAGAAACTAGCCTTTCTACTAGATATTTGACCTCGGGAACATTGCTGAACCTCACTGCCCCTCAGTTTCCTCAACTGTAAAGTGGAACACTTAACAGTATCTACCGTACAGACTTGATGAGAACATTAAATGAGATGGTGCATGCAGAGCCCGGGCACACGGTATGTGCTCAGCAAGCTTGAATTATTGAGCTCTTATTATTAAGTGCTTACCAAGTGCCAGGCATTATTGAACTTTACCTTAATCGTGTCTTGAAAACAATTGATGAGGCAGGTTTCGTGTTGTTAAAGTTTTTTGAAGCTAACTGTTGTGGATTGATTTGTACAAGCCCATGGTGTTTGTTGATATAAAGCATTTAACTGTGAGTTTGTTTAGTTCCTGTGCCCACACTTTCTTTCCTGGAAGTCCTAGCCCAGTGCTGCAAGAACACCATTGCGGGGGATATGACACCCTGAATTTCACATGGCTTCAAACAAGCGAGGCACCAGTGTTGAGGTGCAGTAAAGATTTGAGCCCAGGTTGTTTTCAGTTCTGTGATGCCTAACATTTGGGTTCCTGTTATGCATGAGGTAATTTCCTATGTGTTCATCTTCTCTGCTTTACGTCATTGTCACAACAGCAACCCTTGAAGATGGCTTTCCTGGTTTAAGCCCCTCCCACCGCTTACTAGCTGTAGTAACTTGGGTCACTTGTCCATCCCCCATTTCTTTATCTAAATGATGGGAATAATTACGTCTACTGCACAAGACTGTCATTCATTCATTTGCTCACTAAACGTTTATGGAGCATCTGATGCCAAGAATTGTGCTACGAGCCGGATATATACCAGAAAACAACGAGCACCGCTTCGGACTTCAAGGAGTTTCCTGCCCAGGCTTAAATGAGGTGATTTATATAAAACTCTTAGCACAAAGCCTGGCAGATAAAACATACTCAATGGAAGTTCACATCATGATTACTATTACTATTGTGGCAGAATGCTTTCCATAAAACAGGTTTTTGTAGGGGGCCAGAATGAGATGAGAATAGAAGGAAACATGGTGACATCCAGAGAAGACTTCAAATGCTAGTTTTTTTTAATATGTGCAGTAGCAACCCGTATGATTCCTTATACGTTCAAAGCATTTTTCGGTCTTCCTGCTGTCTTTTTCTTTAAATTTCCGTGAACGTACCCCTCTCCGTGGGAAGAAATGTCTTTTCCCTTAAATGCAGACCCCGTGTGTTTGATTCGCCCGGAAAGGTGTGGAAAGCACCCAGACACAGCGCTAATGGGATGTGACAGAGCTCACAGCTTCTCCGGGCCTGGAAGGAAGAATGTTGAAGAAGGGAGCTTAATGAGCTTCCGCCCACATTTCAATTACGCTAACAAGCTGCCAGTGGAAGCCCTGTTTGCGGTACTGAATTCTGGAAAGTTTTGACAAGCCCAGGAGGAATCTCTCTGGGCTGAATCTGAGAATGTGTAAGGAAGGAAAACAGTCTTCCTCCGGCAGAGATATATACAGATGACAAGGCCAAGCTGGTCGTCAGCTTTGCCACCTGCTACTGGAGAGGGCCCTCTGCTCAAAGACGACTCCTTCATTAGCTATCCCAGTGCAATCGCATCAGCTGTCTGCTGCCACCGTAATGCCACACAACAATCAGCAAACGCCAGTGGCATACAATAACAAACAATTACTTTTCACCACGAGTCAGCGGGTCAGCTGGGCATTTCTGATCATCTGGGCTGAGCCCAGTGAAGTTCACACATATCTCTGTGAACAGTTTGGTGGCTTTGCTGATCTTGGTCGGGTGGTATCACATGTCTCAGCTCGGCTGACTCAGCTCTTCTCCACGTGCTCTCTCACTCTACCCACAGGTTTGTTCACAGGGCGGCAGAAGGGTTCCAAAAGAAAAGCCAAATTCATGAAGGATCTCTTGATCCCAGGCTCAGAAAAGGTATAATACTACTTCTGTTGCAGTCAATTGAAAGCAGTTACGAGGGTAGCTGAAAGTCAAAGCTTGGGAAATAGACTCCATCCTCTGATGGGAGGGGCTACAAAGTCATGTGGCAAAGAGTGTGGCTGCAGGAGGGCCATTGATTGGGTCCATCAGTGCAGTCAATCTCCCACAACAATGTAAAAATAACAACCAACGTTATTGAACAGAAACGCTGTCCCTGTTTCATGTACGCAAGAGGATGTTAAAGTGGGATGCTTTGGGTCTTGGTTTCAGCTGAGGTCCCACAGGCATAAAGTAAAATATATTCAAACAGCTGACGTTTCAAAGCAAGATGCCAGCCTTGCAAACGTTCCAGGCAAAAGTAATGTTGTGGCCCTTGGTCCAACACCCACCTCCAGGGTATAAAAAAGTTGAAGTTGGAAAACGGGCAGAGGAGTTTTTGGAGGAAGTGTTCCAATGTGAAGTAAGTCTCAGTCCCTCTTGGGAAGGGGAGAGGCAATTACTCCTGGCCACAACTTGTGAGAGAAACTTCAAGGAGATAGCTCTAGTTGGTTATGCGTTGCCTAGAGTCTGACTCAGATCTGGAAAATGTATAGATTAGCAGTCTGTGGCTGGAGCCTGTCAAGATCACAGGATGCTGTTGCTAATTATTAGACAAATGCAAATCAAAGCAGCAATGAGGTACCACTTCCCACCAATCAGAATGGCCATTATTAAAAGGTCTACAAATAATAAACGCTGGAGAGGGTGCAGAGAAAAGGGAACCCTCTTACACTGTTGGTGGGAATGTAAATTGGTGCAGCTACTATGGAAAACAGTATGGAGGTTCCTCAAAAAACTAAAATTAGAGCTGCCATATGATCCAGCAATCCCACTCCTGGGCATATATACAGAGAAAACTATAATTTGAAAAGATACATGCACCCCTATGGTCATAGCAGCACTATTTACAATAGCCAAGACATGGAGACAAACTAACTGTCCATTGACAGATGAATGGATAAAGAAGATGTGGTGTGTGTGTATATATATATATGTATGTATGTGTGTGTGTGTGTGTGTGTATATATGATGGAGTATTACTCAACCATTAAAAAGAATGAAATAATGCCATTTGCAGCAACATGGATGGACCTAGAGATTATCATACTAAGTGAAGTATGTCAGAAAGAGACAGAATACCATATGATATCACTTATATGTGTAATCTAAAATACAACACCAATGAACATATCTATGAAACAGAAACAGATTCACAGACATAGAGAACAGACTTGTGGTTGCCAAGGGGGAGGAGGGGTGGGAGGGGGAAGGACTGGGAATTTGGGATTAGCAGATGCAAACTATTATATACAGGATGGATAAACAAGGTCCTACTGTATAGCCCAGGGGACTATATTCAATATCCTGTGATAAACCATCATGAAAAAGAATATATATATGTACAACTGAGTCACTTTGCTGTACAGCAGAAATTAACAATATTGTAAATCAACTGTGCTTCGACACAACTTTTTTTAAAAGATCACAGGATGATGGAAGAGGGTAGCAGTGGAAGCAGGTGCCAAGGACGCATGAGTTTCCCATGAGTTGAGTAGATGTGTAGAAACTAGGCACAAGCGAGAAAGACAGGCAGAGAAGAGAGTGTCAGCCACATTGAAGACAGTCTTTTTAAATCAAATCTCCAAGGTTGCATCCCATCCCTTTCACTGTCATCTATTAATTAGAAGCAAGTGACTCTGTCCAGCCCCAAGAGTAGAGGATCACAAAGGGTGTAAATACCACGAGCAGGAGTTAATTGCAGGGTGTGGTCATCACAGGAGTTTGTCTCCCACATAAACTGATTTTATTAGAGCAGCATTCCACCGCCATTGGCCAAAGATCTGTTATTATCAAGACATAGATCTACAGTGTCTATGATGTGAACAATTCCTACTCGTCTTATGTGCTTTACAACCCGCCAATCATACGCGGTTGCCTGGAGGACATGTTTTAACATCTTTTTCAAACATTTTAATCTGGAAATTTCCAACCATTTATAAAAGTAGGGGAAATAATATAAAATAAAATAAACCTGGCCATCCTTGTTTCACTTATGCCCCAGCTCTTTCCCCACAAGCCACCAGTTATTGAAAAGCAAATCTTATACATCATGTTATTTCATCTTCAGTAATTCAACACAGATCTCCACATACCATATTTACTATTACACATTTAACAAGAATTCCTTAATTTCATCTACTGTTCAGTCAGTGTTCATATTTCTCCAGTTATTTCATATGTGTCTTTTTTTACAGTGGGTTTGTTTGGAAGAAGCTTTCACTTTAAATGAAACCCAGAGTTTTAACCGTTACTTAAGAGGAGGCATTTTAATTACTGAGACAGAACTATTCTGTGAGGTAAAATGAGTGCAGGATGTTGTATTACCCGGGAAGGGCCAGTAAAATGATGGAAGTTGTTTAAGATTTTACCCAGGGGCAGAGAAAGCTTCAGCTCACCCCAGCTTCATCAGTGGACAGTGGAGAAAAGAATTAGGCTTCTTTCTTGCACCCTATCCCCTTCTGCTTATTCATCAGGATGGTGACACACAGGTGACCTCTAATCCTCACCACAAGCCCTTTGAGATGGGTGTCATAATCCTCATTTTACAGATGAGACAGTGTAGATGCAGGAGAATTAACTTGCCTAAGTCACATAGCTATTACTTGGTAGAGCCCATATTTCCAACTTACGTCTCTTTGATCTCCCTGAGGGACTCTGGGAGCAAACTATAAACCAATACTGTCGTAGCTCCTAGGACATGAAGATGCTGTGAATGCCTTTTTCCTTGACATTGGCAAGAACTGAACCATATCTGCTATTCACTTCTGTTTCCTAGTACTCAGCACAGAACTGGGTGCCTAATGAAGGTAGCTTCTCTAAAGCCTGGCTGGCCTGCTTTTGTCTGGAAGCCACCACAGTGCAGATCCCTATACAAAGAAACCCCAGTTCTGACAGCCAGACAACCAGTCTAAAAAGCAATCTTACTCGACTGCCCAAGGCCCCAGCAGCAAGACCTCAACTCTGACCTCCTTGGCAATGTTGGCAGCCATAGAGGAAGTAGCAGAGGAGGTGAGTGAGACAGATGCACGTCCACCCTGCAGAAACTCCCCTGAGAACACTGGATTTTACTTGCTTTCTGGAAACTGGGTCTTGAGAAGAGTCTGGTGGGGAAGTTTCTAGCATGACTTCTTTGGATGGGGCAGCTTTGGCCAAGTCCACTACATTCTTTCCTTCCACGAAGCCTCTCAGAAGCTCTTACTTCTGTCTGAGACTATCCGTGTACTGCATCCCCTTCTCTTTGCCTGACAAACTCGCAGTCCCTCAGGGCTCAGCCTGAATCTCACTTGCCCAGCAAAGATGTCTCTCTCTTCTCCAGTGAAGTTTCATCCCTCTCATGTGTACCTCTGACATGCTCTGTCTGTCTTTCCCTCAGAACCACAAGCCCAGTAAGGCAGAGACTGCATCTATCTTATACCTGGAACATAGCAGGCACTCAATACATATTTGCTGACTGATTGATGCTTTTCTTTCAAAACAGAACAATTTTAGAACTGCATTTACTTAAGTCCCTTTAAAAAAAAAAATCACAGAGCACAGAGGTAATCCGTTCTCAGAGCAAAACTTGAAATTCACTTTCTTCTCCCCACTGCTGTTCCCGTAGCCCACTCCCAAAAGCTTTTTCCTGTCGTGGAAGCTCCCTAAAACCTCCTAAAATCTCCAAACCCTGAACCATGCCAGCTGTTTTGCGTTCCTTACCCTTCTCTTGTCGTGCGCCTCTTTCTCCTGTAATTCACATGGCTCTTCTGTCTCCTTTGACTTGTCACATTCAACCATTACCCAGATTCTGGAAAGCAAAGACCTTGAAGCTGTCCCAATCATCCAACCTCGTGAGAAGGTGGGGCAGGATTGTAAAATTCCCGAAGACATGGATTTTTTTGCCCTTTCCTTCCCTGCTGTGTTTTCAGTGGTTAGGAGAGTGCCTAGCACATATTCTTAACCGTATTCCATAAGATTTATTGGTTGAATAATATATTCTCTTTTAAACTTGTCACAGATTTTGGTGGTTGTTCAGTGAATGAATAACAAGAGGCATTTTAGGAGAGAAAGGAAGCAAGGAAAAGATGGACAAAAAAATATTTTCTCTGGAGGTCTAGGATGGGGAGTTTGCCTGAAGAACCAAGTAGCCGTACCAAGTAAAACACAGCCCCTGGTCATTCTCGGACCAGAAAGGCCGTCTGCTGCTGAATCAGCAGGGAACAGCACTGGGGCCACGGGCGAGGTACAGCTTGGCAGTGTGGCAGCAATTTGGCTGACAATTTCCTCCCATGTTTCAGCGTAATTGAATTAGCATCCACGGAGACCGTCTCCCAGACATCAGCAAATGCACTGCTGTGGAGCGAGCGCTGCCATTCATCTGGCATTATGAGGCATTCCTGCATCTCTCCTCACTGCTTCGTGCGTGCTCATTAGAGGAAATGACGTGGATGCCACAAGCCTGGGAACAATTAACATCTTCCCACTTCGCCAGTTCCCAGCAGTGGTGCCCAAGTTCCTCTGATAAACTCTCAGTTTGCTCAGCCAGCGGGCATGATTGTGTGGCTGTGCTGTCATAGTTTGAGTGACGAGTATCAGTTCATTTCACTCTAGCTAAGGATATGGACTTCTAGGGCGTAGAGGAAAGAGGCGTTACAGGGACAGTCGTAATATGAACCAACCAGCACAGCATCTGTGATGGGTAACGCATCGCAACGAGGAGTCCTGGGGCTCAGCCCAACTGGGGAGAGTGTTTCTCAAGACAGTTCTAAGCAGTGGGGCTCGATGGTGGGCCAAAGTCAAGGTCCAGGAAGACAGCACCCAGCGCTGAGTCCAGAGGACAAGTTCAGACTAGAAGGTGGGAGGATTAAGAACAGGATGAGGTGGGGGTGAAGAATGGCATTGGGCAGATGATTTCGAGCTAAGGTTGAGAACATTGGGAGAGTGCTAGATTGAACATACGCTGAGACTAGCAGTGGCCACTGAAAGGATTTTGTTTTACTTGCTGGAGGGAATGGCTGACAGCTGCTGGGAAGCAGAGTGGTGTGGGAGAAAGAGCAGATCTTTGGAAAAATATGAATCTGAGATTGAATCCCAGTCTTACCATGACTGATGCGTTAAACAACTTCACCCCTAGGCTCTCTGCTTCCTCAGTGGAGACAGGAAGACATCTATCTCGCAAGATTTGGAGAAGATCAGGGTTGTTCTAAGGACTAGACATATTACATGTGTCATGGTTTGGGTTCCACCAGAAAGGGACGTTGAGAGAAAGATTTGAGTGATGATGGAGATGCGATTATTTGGGAGATGATGAGGGGACTGGGATAATGAGGTCAGGAAAGCCATTGAAGGTTTTGTTATCAAGCCAGTGACCACCGTGGGCATCAGGTGGGGAACTCTGGAACCACGCAGAGCACATGCCTCAGAGTTAACCCAACTCGGGAGTGAGGGATCTGGGAATTTTATACATACACTCTCACTGGTCGTTGGCTGAGGGCTGCTCCTAGGGGCTTCTCATTCCCTGGCACTTCTGTTCTGCCTCATCTTCAGAGAAAGCCCCTGGGCACCTGGATGCCGATACCGGCGGATGGAAGTTGGTCTTTCCGCTCTGATGCAGTAAGTCCTGATGGGGCGCTTGACGGTTTCTCCTGCTGGCTGACGTGTTGTCTGAATTTGGACTGGGTCCCCTAAGCAAGCCAAGAATGAAACAGTACGTTCCAAGTCTTCCCATGTTCCAAAGAGAGGGATAAGACCCCCCAGCAGGACTGGCAAAAGAGATGGTCAAAACCTGCCTCGGGACCCTTAGCCTCTCATCTGATTCAAGGGCACAAGAGGGTTCAAGGTGAAGTGTGAAGAGAGTAGGGAATTGGGGGGAGGATTTCTTCAGAGAGAGTTGATGGAGTGCTGCGACGTTTTATTCTCCCCACCCCCATGGGGGTGAGAGGGGTGTGTTGCCCTGACCTGAAGCCTAGTGGGAGGAGCTTTGAGGAGAACACTTGAGAGCACCATCTGTGCCCCCTGGAGACCCGATTCCTGTGGCCTGGAGTCTGACGTGTGCCTGAGAAGTGTAAGGGTGGAAAGCTGGCTGAAGAGGGCTGCAGTCTGGCAAGTAGCTGCGCTCCCACCAAAGTCCAGTGTTTGCCTTGGTGGAGGAGAAGGCGAAGGGAAGAGAGAGAGAGAGCTGACCTAGAGATATATGAGAGAAGACACTTTGCCTAAGAAGGCCTCTTGGAGGGATGATGAGACCCAGTCTGTGGAGGCGGACCACAGAGAACCAAGGCCGAAGGGAACATCATCTCTGGTGCCAGAGGAACACAGGTGAGAGATGTGCACCCAGGGTCACCGCAGACAGGTGGACTCGGCGCAGTGAAGAAAGGCTCGAGAGGGTGCATTTTGAAGAATTCCAGCCACAGTCCGCCCTCAAGGTGTGCACGCTGATACGGGCTTGCCAAAACGCGGAAGGAGAAGGCTTTTTCTAACTTGCAAAAGACAGCATCCAAAAATGGTTCTGAATAACCTAGGGGCAGGACAGGAATAAAGACGCAGACGTAGAGAATGGACTTGAGGACACGGCGAGGGGGCAGGGTGAGCTGGGACGAAGTGAGAGAGTGGCATGGACATATATACACTACCAAATGTAAAACAGATAGCTAGTGGGAAGCAGCCGCATAGCACAGGGAGATCAGCTCGGTGCTTTGTGACCACCTAGAGGGGTGGGATAGGGAGGGTGGGAGGGAGACGCAAGAGGGAAGAGATATGGGAACATATGTATATGTATAGCTGATTCACTTTGTTATAAAGCAGAAACTAACACACCATTGTAAAGCAATTATACTCCAATAAAGATGTTAAAAAAATTAAATTAAAAAATCAGCCAAAAAAAGACAGCATCCATGTGCCAAGCTGAGCACCCGTGAGGCTGCACCTGAAGGCCGAGGAGGTCTTTATTCTTCTTCCTACAAAGGTTTCGTCATGTTCGGAGGCCAATGGAGACAGAGGCCCAAAGTTCACACCAACAGCCCAGGAGGGCGAGGCAGCCAGCAGAGCCCAGCTCACAGCAGCCCTAGTCAAGCGAGACCTTTTTCTCCCCATCATTACCCTCCAGCCTCGGAGGGGCAGGGCGGCTGGCTGGGGAAGGAGTCGGAGGGCAGAATTGCGACTCGCTTAGGGGAAACTCAGAAAGCTGACTGTGTCCCTTTCTCATGGCTGCTTCTGCCTGCAGCTAAGACACTACCTTCCACTGAGCTAGTGACGCCTGGAGGTTTGACCCTGCCCTGGACTGGCCGTATTAATCACCGAATTGAAATGGTTTGGGGGATCACAGGCATCATGTTTTTATTACCTGCAAATAAGCAGATGAGCTCTAGGGCCTGTCCGACCTTCATTCGGAGACAGGGAGACCAGTGCTGGGATTGTACACCCGCAAGCCCTGCTTTTTTAATAAGCAGGTTACGAAGAGAAAGCCTCCTGTGGGTGTTGTATGTGGAATAAAAGCCGTGAATAAAGGGCAGCTGGTTGTACGGAGGAAGGTTAAACCAGAATTTGTGAACGGTCGGAGTGAATCCCAGGGTGTTTGTACTGGCTGATCAACCCTGGGCTGGACCAGCTCCTGGCCCGGTGAGAGGAAATGAGTGATGGAGAGCAGTGTCTGTGTCACCAGGCGGAGTGGGGGGGGCCCTCTGCCCCACAGATGACAGCTGCGGGTCAGGAGCTCCAGGAAGGCTACATTCGCTGTGTTCACGATGCCGGCTCCTGGGAGGGCGTCTTGCTTTCTCCCACTGGACAGCAGTTGGAGAAGGGAACTTGCTCATTATTCTTCCTGAGCTAAACCTCAGGGTGGGCTGGGGACAGCACAGGGGTGGGAGCCAGGACTCGGTGCTGCCTGTATCAGCATCAGAGCACAGCCAACTACTGGCCCCCATTTCAGATCCCAGGAAGGTGCTGATGAAATAAATCAGAACTAAGACGAAGGGATTTCTACCCACAACCTGTGCCTTCACTGCCTTCCCTGGAGAGCAGTGGAGATGTGCTTTTTTATCTGTGCCTGATTCGAGATTCAAAGAACTGTAACTGCGCTGCTTCTTTTTCCTGCAAGATGTGCAGCTCTGTGAGGGCAGGACTGTATCCCAATTCATCTTTGAATCCCTGGGACTTAGCCCAGGGCTGGGGCTAATATGATCGAAGGAGAGTGGGCTTTAAATTCACACCAATCAGGGTTTGAATCCTAGCTCTATCACTTACTAGCTGTGTGCTCTCAGGCAGGTCACTTCCCCTCTCTGAGTGTCCTCATCTGAAACCTGGAGATAAAAATACCTATACCTCCCAGTTTGAGGGAAGCATAACTGTATTTAACATGCTGATTACAGTGGCACCCAGCAAAACAGCACCGTACCATCATCCCCATCATTTCCCATTGATGTCTTCTCATTTCATCACACTTACGTTCAGACAGTTCTGGTTCTCTTACAGAATTTAGTGCAAAAATGGTCAGATCAGTTATCTACTGATGACGCGCTCCAGTTTCGGTACAAATCCTTAGTTCCACGGTCTGTAGACGTTGTCAGAGCTGAAAATACTTTTTCATTATCAGATAAGAAGATCCCTTCTCGTCCCTTCTGCCGTCTCCTTATGCTCTAATTCTGCTCCGAGTTGGTCCTGAGGGAAAGTAATTCTTCCACGATGCTTTGGCTTTAAAGTTAAAATCACATTGAGCACCCCAGTTCCCAACAGGGCAAACCCACCATGTTCACACACTTCCAAAATGCCAAAGAGAAGAGCTGCATCTTTTGTTTCAAGCCGGTTTCCTCCAAGTCAGTTTTCTACTGAGTCATTTACCTGGGCCTCAGCTGTGCTATCTGTAAAATGGAGCCAGCGATACCATCCTCTCTCATAGCGTTGCTCTGAGGATGGATGAGGGACCAGCTAACTCAGGCCATGGGCGTTGTCGCTCCCATCAGCCCTGCAGTGTCAGTGGAGGAAATCAGTGGCTCTAGTCCATGACGGCTGTTGGCCAGCATCATTTCCAGGCCGAATTTGATCACATTTGCTCTGTTGAGCGAAGCTGATCAACTCTGACACTTTTTGTGAATTCTGATCAAATAACCCATCATGTGTGACTGCCGGATCCTATTTTGTTTTTGCTGTTTAACCATTTCAGAACTCTGCAAGCTACAGAAAGAGCAAGAAAGGGCGGCAGAGTGCTTTAGGGGAACAGGGGGGCCAGGCCACAAGGTCTCTGGGCGAGAGTGGTTAGGGACAGAGCTAAAGGGAAGCAGGGTGGGAGACTCGTCTGGAAGGTGTCTTGAGGGAGCTTCTGGGGTTCTGGTAATGCTCTATTTCTTTTTTCTTTTCTTTTCTTTTTTTTTTTTTTTTTTTGCGGTACGCGGGCCTCTCACTGCTGTGGCCTCTCCCGTTGCGGAGCACAGGCTCCGGACGCGCAGGCTCAGTGGCCATGGCTCACGGGCCCAGCTGCTCCGCGGCATGTGGGATCTTCCCAGACCGGGGCATGAACCCATGTCCCCTGCATCGGCAGGCAGACTCTCAACCACTGAGCCACCAGGGAAGCCCCAGGGGACTTTTTTAAAAAAACTTTATGTGCATCCTTACTTTTTAAATTACTTTTGTAATTTGTTATAAAGAAAAATATAAGCCACGTGGCACATGAGGGCAGAAATAACGTGACAAAACTTGCTCTTCTACTCAGTAACCTGAGTCTCAGTTTATTCATCTGTAAAATGGAGGTAAATTTGTTATTTTGTAGAGTTCGTTGTAAATATTAATGATAACGTGTGTTAAAAAGTAACTCAGCATATAGTAAGTGATTAGTAATTTAAAACTGTTACGAAGGGCTTATTTGGGGGTTATTTTGTCTGTGGGTTTATTCTACATAAGCAGGTGCTTCTCTAGGGATCTATATAATACACCTTTATCAAACACCTAAAATTCTACATCTCACTACGGTGAAAACACATTAGAAAACATAAGGTGCATTTGAAATAGAATATCTCCTTATATTTTCTAGTATTGAACTTGACCCCTTAGGCTCCCTTAGATTCAGCAGTCAGTGACAGATCTTGGACTTCTCCGTGCTGGGCAGAAAAATGTGGAGTGTTTTGTTCATATTTATTTTCCTTTTTTTCTATTCCACCACAAAGCCTTCCTCTGGCTGGAAAATTCACCAAGATCCCCACCACCACCCTCATCCCCAAAAGATCAGGAGGAAGTGAGATTTACCCCAGATGCAGTGGCGGAGCTGAGCTAATCGTTTCTTCTGTCTTTGGGAATTCGCTTGCCTGTTGACCCAGCTGCCCTACACATGCTCACAAAAACCTGCCAAACTTCATTAGCCATTTAGGCTTCTCTGGTGCTATTCTGAGTCCCTTATTTTCCGGCATTAATTTAAAGCAACATTTTCTCACCTCTGTCAGCATGCTTCCACAACTTAGAGGCTTACAAAAATGAATTGTAATGGATTTTGCCATAAATTGCCTAAAATCAAAATGTTTGGTTTCATCTCCTCTTTCATTTCCAAATGATTAGCAGCAGCTGCCTGTAGCACCTGTTGGGAGGACTCAGACCATCCCAGACTAAACAAAAAAACAAAACCAAAACAGAGCACCACCAAAAAATCCCACCATAGCCTTATCAATTAATAGTTTCTGTTAATGAGTTACGGAAGTCTGCCTTGGGCATGAAATCAAGGGCTCGTGGCACATCTGACACCACAGACCTAAAAAAGCACTTTCTCCTTTGATGCCAAAGAAGCAAATTGGTGGGAATTCCCCGTGATACAGTGTGGCAATAATAACAGCTCTTATTTATGGAATGCCACTCTGAGTGAGGGGTTTTCCATACACAATACATCTTATAGAAACTCCCCACTTATCAGGACAGTTGTAGTTGCAAGTGTCAGACAACGAACTCACACTAGCTTAAGCAAAAAGGAAATCATGCAAAGGGAATTATTTGGATTCATGGAACTAAGAGAACTGAATTAATGCTTAGAATCACAGGAACCAACCTCCAAAACTGGCTCCAGAAACTTCCTCTCTCCATCTCTCATTTTTACTTCTCTCTCTTTGTCTTTGCCTGTTCATCACATTTCCTCCTACTATAAACAGGCCTATTCCACGTGAAGAGGAACATGGTTGCCATTTCCCCAATGAATATAAAGTTCTACTTTCTTCCAACATGGGTGTATCAGTCCCAGGGAAAAATTCTTATTGGACTGTTTGGGTCACATGACCATTCCTTGGACCAATCACTGTTGTCAGATGATTTGACCAGAATTGGGTTATATTCCCATCCTTGAGGATAGACTAGAAGACAAGTTAAAAAGTTGAATAGGCTGATAAAACAGAGCCACTGTGAATAGTTGCGCAGGTTGCACACTATACAAGGGCACCAGCAGAAGGGCTAAAGAAGAAATAAAAGCCTCCCCTGTGCTCTGCTCAACAAGCCATGCACCCTGGCCCCAGAAACATCTGCTAGAAGAAGGAATGCCTTTTCCTAATTCAGACAAAGGTATCAAATAGGCCAGCAGCCGCCCTGAGCCAAACCAACAGTTACTGCTGCCCACTGCAAACTCTAGGAAGTAAATAATAGTGACCATTCATTTATAAGATGAGGAAACAAAGACCCATAGAAATAAAGTGACTTGCCCAAGTTTATACAGCAGAATACAGTAGAGTCAGGATTTGAATCCAGGTCTGTCTGGCTCCAAAGCCCATGTTTTCCCCATAAGAACCCATTCAGCCAACTGTGGGAAGAGTAGAGCTTACCAGTCTCCTCATACCATAAGGAAGAAGTGAGAAAAGTGGATTCTCTGTGCCTCTTCTCTCTGAAAACCCAGCTAACCCCTTGGGGGCAGACAATCTAAAGACGAAATCCAAGTCAAACCCAAGACAAGACACTGACAAACACCGTGTTTGCAAACAGCTTGAGAGTCATGGTGTTTCCCTTAAAAAGGCAATTTCTTGCTTGGAACAGTGAGAAATTAGATGCAATCTGTTTTGATTTCTTCTCAATTTAGGACACGCTTTAGTGACCAATCTGAAGACATGCCAGCATCCTTCTGTCTCGAGGATATGTCTCTGTTCATAAAGGAAACCTAAATCGTCCCACAGGAAAAGCAGCCCAGGATGTGTATGGCAAGCGTGCAGACAGGCTGAGCTGGCTCTTTCTAGTTATTATTAATGATAATAATAATTACCATTCCCTGGGCATTTACTACATGTCATGCCCGGGGCTTGAGACACCCATCACCACACAGCCCTATTAGAAAGTCAGGGCAGGAGGGTGTTTTAGCTACTCAGCTCTGAACACCCTTCCTGTTGGGGGAACATCCCCCACTGGGAGATTCTTGGTGGGAGCTGGACCCCTCTCCCTCCACAGGACCAGAAGAGACCAGAGCTCCGTGAGCTCCCGATATCCTTCCTGAACATTGCCTTTTTGCTTAAATTAACCAAAGTCTGTTTCCGTTGTTTGCGTCCACGCACCCTGCTGCATAAAAGTGTCGTTACCCCCATCTTACAGATGGGACTCTGAGACTCAGAGTACAAGACTTGATTTAAAACATTTTAAAAGCTCTAGAGGGACAAAGCAGAGTTCCAGAAAGGCACTGGGGAGGCGTTATGCAGTCATCACAAGCGTAGCTTTGTAGTCTGATTGGCTTGGAGGTGAACGCCTGCTTCGTCATTCATAGCCAGGGGATCTCCGGCAAGTCACTTAACCTCTCTGTCTCCATGTCTTCCTCCAAAACTGCAGACAGTGATGCCAATAACATGGGATTCTTGAGAGCATTAAAAGAAAGCATGTGTGTACTGCTCTCAACCCAGCGTCCGGCACATAGAAAGCACTCAACCCATGGGAGCTAACGCATCTGTTATTACTTGTGTTCATTATCCCCTTTCTATCGTATTATGTTGTAAGTGGGCTTTCTCTTTATCTGACCATCTAGTAGGATTCTGTCTGCTTTATTTTGTCATCCTCCCACCCCTAGAGCCATGGCGGTAGGAAAGTGGAAGGTGGGCTGAGTAATAGTGCCGCCAGGGTGTCCGTGACTGGGGGTAGGGGTGGCATAACTTCTGAAACCAGCCACATTCACTCCGGTTCTCTCTGTGTCTCAGGAGGACCCTGGCACAGACCAGCGGAGGCGCAGCCTGTGCTCACTGATCACACTAATGACGGCAGATTTCCGCCCCTTCGCCACTTGATCACCAGCTGCCCCAGGTTTTATCACCGGCTCCCAGGGCAGAGCAGGCCACCCCCTTTTTGTCTTACTCCGTGTCACCCAGAACAGAGCCAATTAAAGAACTCATTCATTTCTCCACCCTCCACCCCTTTAATTACAAACAGTGCTGAGGGTTGAATAACACAGAACAAAAGACGGATTTATTTACCCCAGGACATAAACAAGATTATCAGAAGCCGGCATTCAGAATCCCTGAGCCCCTGGGAGAATTTTAATTTGCTGACCCCTACTGGAATCTTAGGCCTTTCCAATAATTATAAAACCCCAAGAGTTTTGCCTGCTTGAATGATTTGTTGGCACGCATACGCCACCCTGGCTCCTTGCTCTCATTGGCCAATTATAAGCATCTCTGTTGGGGATGTAAACCAGGCTCTTTTGAGACAACACAGGAAAACTGAAAGAAATTCTCTTTTCCTGGTGAAATGTTCTTATTGCAGGCCACCAGGAGTGACAGGTACGTCAACAGGAGCAGGGAGAGGGCGAAATTACATTGGTTAGCATGTGTTTGGTTACAAATCATTTAACCTCACATCAAAATGGCATTAAGCCCAAAAGGGAATCTGTTGGCTCCTGGAACTCAAACACTGACCAAGGAAGCAATCTTCAGGCGCAGTTCAATGCGGGGGCTTTAAGTATGTCATCAGGCTTCGTCTCTCTCTATATCTCCCACCTGTCTTTCTCTGTGTTGGCGTCTCTCTCATGGGAAAGATGGTCCCTGTTGCTCCCAAGCTCCCAACCTATCAGCTCCTAGAAGAGAGTCTCACAGGGTCACCTGAACCAGTCACTGTGCCACTGGAGGATGAAATATACCCATTGGCTAGACCTGGGTCACATGCCTAAACCTGTATCTGGAGTATGGGGCCAATCCTATCTGAACCATATGGACTGAGGCTGTCAGAGTGGTGAGTACTCCCCACCTTCCTCCCGAAAATTGGGGTGCCGTACCCAGAAAAAGGGAGATGGGTGCTGGGCAGATAAAAACAATGGCTATCCATCAGAGTACTCCTCTGGGGTTAGGATTGCAGAGCATACCACGGTCTTCCTGGGGCAACTTGAAAGTGGTCACTTTAGTGTCCGTTATGGGTTGTTGAATTGTGTCTAGGAAAAAAAAGGTACAATGACAATATTAAAAAGCTCCCAGATTCTGAGGACCTACAGTGTGACAATCTCCCTGCTCCATAGTTCTCCTACATCGTTGCCATTCCTGTCCTCAACCCACATCAGTATCCCCACTTTACAGATGTGAAAACAGAGGTTTTGGAGGGATTCATCACCTGGTCAAGGTGACATGGCTAATGAGTCAGAGCTGTGGTCCAAACCCGTGTCACCTGTCGGAACCCCAAACCCAGGCTTCTTCCCTTACAACAAAAGGCTGCTAGAACAGACTTCAGAATATGTCCAATTCAACTCCAAACTTTATCACAGGGATAAGGGGCCCCTTCCCTGCTGACTTGTGGTCAAGAATGTTGTGGCCCTGTTGATCTTAAGGCATCAGAATCTCTGGTAGTACTTTTACTTTTAATCTGGTAATATTAAAAGTAGTACAAATAGTAATAACAGCAGCAGCATCGTTTGCTGAGGATGTGCTACGTGCCAGGCACCTTTTTAAGTGTTTGTCATGTCATCTTCACCACTGCTCTCTAAAGCAGGGACTGGGACCGTCCCCATTTCATAGGAGCAGAAACTGCACAGGTGTGGGCAAGACTTGCATTTGAATCCACGTTCAACTAATTCCAATGCCTCTTCTCTTTCCATGGGAGTTAAATGAACCGGCTTTCTCCCTGGCAACGTGTCCCTTCTTTCTGTGGATTTAGATGTTCTAAGCCTTTAAACTAGTGCAGGTTCTGGGGAGTTTGTGTGAGTTCTTGTTTGAGCAGCTGTTTGTAGGGGATGAGGTGCTGCGTGTCAACATGTAAAGATGTGCACGGAGGATGGATGGCGCTAAGACCTCACTTGCCCTCGCGTGGAGGGGAGGCACGGCAGAGGACTGGCCTGGCCATGGATGCCCTGCAAACTCAGGGTGTGCCGACGATGGGCAGCTGGGCCCGGATGTGTGAAGCGTGGTGGGGAATCGTTTGTGTCCGCTTGGCTGGGCCGTGGGGTGCCCAGGTACTTAGGGTGTGGCTGTGAGAGTGTTTCCAGGTGAGAGTAACATTTGAATCAGTGAGTCAAGAAGATCAGCCTCCCCAGTGTGGGTGGGCCTCATCCTATCTGCTGGAGGCCTCAGGAGTAGAAAAGGCTGAGTAGAAAGAAGGACTCTCTTTATCCCTCTCTCTGTCTCTCCCTGACTCTCCTGGAGCTGGGACATCAGTTTTCTGCCTTCAGACTTGGACTCAGACTGGAACTTAGAGCATTGGCTCTTCCGGACCTGAGGCCTTCAGGCTGGCTCTTCTGGGTACGTTCTCCTCAGCCTCCATGTCACGTGAGCCAATCCTTTGTAAGAAATCTCTGCACGTATAGATAGATGTATGTACACATACGGCCATCCCTCAGTATCCGCAGGGGATTGGTTCCAGGACCCGCTGTGGATACCGAAATATGCAAATGCTTAAGCCCCGTAGTCAGCGCTCTGTATCCATGGTTCCACGTCTGCAGATTCAATCAACCACTGATTATGTAGTACTGTATGTATTTATTGAAAACAATCTGCATATAAGCGGACCCGTGCAGCTCAAATCCATGTTGTTCAAGGGTCAACTGTGTATATCCTATAGATTCTGTTTCTCTGGGGGACTCTGACTAATACAGAGGACCACAGGGCATACATCATCTCCCTGATGATTCAGGCCAGATTGTTCCTAAAGGTAGTGGAAATTCTCACTGCCCATCGCCCTGGAATGAGGTCAGACAATGAGGATGCGGAGAGGTGGGTCTTAGGCCGGGCGGTAGGTGTGAACCCCAAGGCAGGCAATGCCCTGAGCACCGGGTGCACTGACACAGTGTGGGGGGTGGAGTCCGCAAGCGTCCAGCGAGTCGGGGCTCTGGTCTCTGAGCACGTTCCCTCCAGTCGCAGTTAGAAGCCGACACTTCACTTCCGCTCCCCTCCCACCGCCCTGGAACACTGTCAAGTCAGCATAAAAGTTGCAGCCTGTTCTTCGCTGCCACCGTGGGCAGCAAGGTCTGTCCCGTGCTTGAGGGGAGGTGCGCAGGGCAGAGCGGCAGCTGGAGGCTGAAGGAGGGCAGCTAAAGCAGGAGCAGTGTCTCGTGGGAAACGTGAAGCAGTGGTCCAGAGAACCGCGGCTGGCCGCAGGGACAAGCAAGATGAATTTGTGACACATGCATGCGCTCCCCGGTGGGGGAAGCCCGGCTTTACAAATGAAAAGAAAAAGAGGAAGAGAAACACACACACACACACACACAGAAAGAAAGAAAGGAAGAAAGGGAAAGTGGGAGGGGGAGAATCTTCTAGAAAGTGAGTGGGATGGAAGCTTGAGCCTCATAATGAAGATCTTAAAAGGAAATGCAGCACCACAGACTGGTAAACTCTGGGGTCTACTCGTGAATGAATGAATTTTTTTTAATGTGTGCCCAGGTGCTGGACTGAGCCCTTCCCATGGCTCATTTAATTCACTCCTCAAAATAGCACCAAGGTCAGTATGATTATCTTACTTTATAGATGATGATATTGAGGCCCAGAGAGGTTTACTAAATTACTCAAGGTCACACAGCTAGGAGCTAGTACAGTCAAGAACTGAATCTAATTCTGTCAGACTCCAAATCAGGGACTCTTAACTGCTACACTCAAGATTCTTAACATGTGATCTGCAGAACAACATACCCGAAAGATCTCTGTTTAAAAGGGGGAGGGAGAGGGAAGGAGGGCAGGAAATTTGACCAAATAAAATTGGAAAATGTAACTTATTATCACCCACTTGGAAAGTCACACAGTGCAGCAGCAAGCTGAGAGGCTGCGAGGGGCTGTTCTGGTTAGCTACTGCTGTGTAACAAACCAGTATGTAATAGTTAATTTATGTGTCAACTTGGCTAGACCATGGTACCCAGATATTCGGTCAAACACTAGTCTAGGTGATGCTGTGAAGGTATTTTTTTAGATGAGATTAATGTTTATATCAGTAGACTTTCAGTGAAGCAGATTACCCTCTATAATGTGGGTGGGCCTCATCTAATCCGTTGAAGGCCTCAAGAGAAAAAAAGACTGATGTCCCCTGAGAAAGAGGGAGTTCTGCCTACAGCTGCCTTTGGACTTGAGAGATGGAGATAGAGGTGGAAGTGGTTTTGTTTCTCTGGGGGATGCTGATAACACAGCCTAAACTTAGTGGCTTAAAGCAAGAAACATTTTTTATGTTCACTGATTCTATGGCTCAGAATCCAGACAGGGCACAGCCAGAACTACCTGTCCTTCTTCCACGAGGGCTGGGACTTTACCTCAGAAGCCTCTACCAGCTGGGACTAGAACAGCTGGGGCTGGAGTGTGCAGTTCCCAGATAGCTTTTTCACTTACCTGTCTGGCGTCTCAACAGGATAACTTTTGGACTGGGCTCAGCTGGGAATGCTGGCCAGAGAGTATCCACGTGCTTCTCAGAGGGCTGGCCTCAGGGTATTCAAACTTCTTAGGTACAGCCCAGTGTTCCAGCAAACGAGGTGGAAGTGGCATGGCCTTTTATGATCCACCCTCGGAAGTCACATAGCATTTCCACCATACTCTGTCTCAGACTCCAGGGGAGAGAACAGAGGCCCCACGTCTCAACGGGAGGAGTGTGAGAGATTTTTCCGCGAGGCTGTGACATCACCATAGAGGCCCTAAAGTAATCTGTTTAAATTTGCTAAATTCAGCTTTTCTCAAGATTCCACTTAGCCGTTGTTATGGGTTGAACTGTGTCCCCCGCCCCACTACAAAATTCAGATGTTGAAATCTTAACCCCCAGTATCTCAGAATGTGACCTCATTTGAAAACAGGGTCTAGCAGATGTAATTAAAGATGAGGTCATACTGGGTGGGCCCTAATCCAATGTAATTGTATCCTTATAAAAAGGTGAATTTGGGGCACAGACACAGACATGCACATGGAGAGAATGCCGTGAGGGGATAAAGACAGAGGTCGGGGTTATACATTTACAAGCCAGGGAACATTAAGGATTGCCCTAAAAACACCAGATGCTAGGATAGAGAGGCCTGGAACAGATTCTCACAGGCTTCAGAAGGAATTAACTCTGCTGACACCTTGATCTTGGACTTCTAGCCTCCAGAACTGTAAAGCAAGAAATTGCTGCTGTTGAAAGCCCCCAGTATTGCTGTACTTTGTTACAGCAATAAAGTAATACAGATACAAACTCCATTCATTCATTCACTCTCTCATGCAACCAAATTCAAAGCCCTTCACAGCATGGCCCCTGCTGATAGCCACTCCCTTCCCTCCCCTTCCCTTTCATTCCCTGAAATGAAAAATTTTGTGAAGATTGAGTAAAATAATATATGCAAAATACCTGGTAATAGGAAGTACGTTATAAATATCTATCCCCTTTATTTAGCCATTTATCTTCTCTTGGTCGTTCCTGCTTATTCCACTGACCCTACCCAGTTGGTTTGCTTTTCTTGTTGGGCCCTGCATCTTTTTTTAAAAATTATTATTATTATTTTTAAATTTGGCTGCACCGGCTCTTAGATGCGGTATGTGGGATCTTTAGTTGTGGCATGTGGGATCTAATTCCCTGACCAGGGATTGAACCCGGGCCCCCTGCATTGGGAGCATGGAGTCTTAGCCACTGGACCACCAGGGAAGTCCCAGGCCCTGCATCTTAAGCCTCCTTTTCAGACACCTGGGTTCCCAGTCTCCTAAAGAGGTTGGAGCCTGACTCCTCCATTCCCATACAAGCTCTTCCTTCCAAGTCCATGCAGAGCCCCCAGGCAGCCCCAAGGTCAAGCAAGGGGCTCATAAGGGTAAGAGCTGCCAGGGGAACAAGGCTTTTGGACATTTCTAGTTTTGATGTAAGCAGCATATAAGAGGGAATTCTGCTTGAGTCATGTGGAGACAACATTGCTGAGCCATGGCAGGAGACTGTGCTCAGTGTAGGCTCGAATAAAAATTAGCTGTGTGACTTTGGGCAGGTCTCAGAACCTCTCTGGGCCTCAGTTTTCCCATTTATGCAATCCACATCTCCTCAGGGATCCTCTTTCCTTTAAAAGCTAGACAAGATTGGTATGGATACCTTTTGTACAAATTGTAGAAAAATGTCATGCCCTCCCCAAGATTTCTGTGAAATACCAGGAATACTTTCCTTTTGTTCTTAGTTTTATTTAGGGCTCATCTTGATGTGCTGCTCAGGGAGTCCATTTCTACACTGGGGCAAACAGATGCGGAATTCAGCTCCTTACTCTCCACTAAGCAAACTGCTCCCGTGAGGCACTGTGTCAATGAGCATGTATTCAATATATTACGTTTGCTTCCCACCATTGATTCTCCCACTGTGAACCCAATTTTCTGGAAACCACTCCTTACCCAACTCAAACCAAGAAGTTGTGAATGTGACACCATCTCTGGATCCAAGGGTGAGCATGTGATCCAACCCTGGCCACTCAGAGCATTCCATCCCTCTGGCCACAATGATTGGTTCAAAGATGGTCAAATGGTCCCAGTCCATACAATAAGAATTAGCCCTGGGTCTTTTTAGAGAAAACTATTGGGAGTCAATACCTGGGAGTGAACCAAGAGAAAAAGAAAAGATATAAAAAGATACCAAACGTCAGTGACATGACTTAAGGCCCTGAATCCAGCCATGCCTGGTGTATTCAATTTCATAAGCGAATAAACACTCCTAGCTTATTTTTTCTTAATCCAATTTGAGTTGTATTTCTATCACTTGGTGGAAAGAGACCCGAGTAATATTAAGCCTTACTGAACACTTGAGAGAGTAGATGAGGTTACAGCACAGCAGTGCAAATAACAGAAATTCGGTGTTTGATATTCTTGTTTCTAAAAGTCCTCTGTTTTTTTAACTCAGCTTCTACACTCTCTGACATGTGGCTCGATGTTCTCCATCCCAAATTTGTTTATTTCTTGCAGAAAGTGGTTCAGCTGCTCCTTTTACAGCAGCTTCCCCTCTACAAGCAGTTACAAAGGTATTTCTGTAAACAAAGAAAATTTCCTGAGGGAAATTCTTGTACCAGCTATGGGGAAAGTAAAAATTTCACTCCTCTGCTTATAAAAAGAAGAGGCTGGACAAGATCTCCTCTATGATCCCACACAACTTGTAAACTCTGGAGTTCAAAATACAGAAAAGCCATTGAAATTGTGACGTAGGAGAATGCTTTTCAAAATGCAAGTCACAACCCACTAGTAGGTCTTGAAATCAATTTACTGGGTCATAACGAGCATTTTTTAAAAATGAAAGAGAATAAAATGGAAAATAACAGAGTACGTCATACATAATAGTGGTGAGTAGTGGTTCATGAAACTTTTTATCTCAATTATATATGTACTGTACATACACTGTACTGGATCACAGTTTAAAATGTATTTCTCATTGTGGTACCGAAAGTATGTAAGCTAATAGTGTAACTCAGTACTCACTGACAGGGAAAGATGTCAGTAAGTTTTTTAAAAATTAGTATATTTAATGTGATCTGATTTTTGACAAAAAAGAAGGGACAAGATATAGATGTATCTGGGGAAAATATGGAATTGTATATACTAAAAGACTAAATAATAATCCCCGGCTAGGGGAACTATGGTAGTTTTTCTCCACATGTATACTCTTTTTTATCTTATGAACAAAATTAATTCTCAGTTTTTTCCTTTTTTATCCATGGAGGGACCTAGAGAATATTATACTTAGCTAAGTAAGTCAGATAGACAAAGACAAATACTACATAATGTCACTTATGTGTGGATCTAAAAAATAATACAAATGAATCTATATATAAAATGTGTATATGCATTTATAGCATCTAATTATAAACATACCTATGTTACTCCTACAGTCAAAAATTTCTTAAAGCCTATTTTTATTTTGAAAAGTAAGTACACTTCTAAAACCCTTCTCAAAAGAATATCTGGAAGAAATATACCAAATAATATTAGCACTTTTATTTTTGTTAATTCTTCGTGTTTTGTAGTTTTCCCACAACCAACAAGTGTTATTGTAAAGGTAAGAGGAAAAAGGTTTGTTTTAATTCCGTGATTGTTCAGTGGGAGAAGAAAGTTTGCAAACAAAATTCAGAAAATCAGAAAACATAGTTAGGGGCAGGGCAGAGAGGGGATGGCTTGGGGTTGGCAGATACGCAAATCCTTTGAATGGATTTTCCACTTCAGTGAGTTCCTTTTTTTCTTTTAGCTACCGTCTGATAAAGGTATATGTTAGAATACAGCTATTATATGTTCCAAGTGTCATATTCCTCAACACCTGTGTGAAAGAGCATAGTTTATTGAGAAAGAAGTGTCACTGAAGCTAAGAGAAAGAAAGACAGTCTCTACCAAAGTGCCAGAAGTCGGGAGACTGCAAGGCGAGGAGCAGTTGTGCACTTCTGAGGCTGTCCTTGAGCAGAATACAGACAGCAGCAGAGGACAAAGCCAGAGAGAGAAGGCAGAGAAAGCCTCTTCAAGGAAGATGTTATCAGGAAATTGAAAACTGGGCCACCCCACCCAGACTGTCTAAACAGTGACGGCTGGAAGAAGGTAAGAGCAGGAAAATTGCCTCCCAAATGGTTAGATGAATTGTGAGTTCAAAATTATAAGTTATCAAAAGAAATTACAGGGA
Organism: Grampus griseus; assembly: GCF_964374135.1. Classification (NCBI taxonomy): domain Eukaryota; kingdom Metazoa; phylum Chordata; class Mammalia; order Artiodactyla; family Delphinidae; genus Grampus; species Grampus griseus. Next base: position 10,056,563 of record NC_139006.1, on the reverse strand, counting down.
AAACATAGGGAGAGGTGTAAGCGAGGAAGGAGGGAAAGAGATAGAGGAAACAATAGTAGTAAACTAAATTCTTAGCTGTCACTTTTCAGAAAAGCAGGGGGGAAATGCAGCACGGGCGAAGAGATGCATTTGGGGTCAGATACACAAAAATATGGGCATTTCAACTTCATCTTGGTAATGATCAATCTAGCAGCCTCGTGTAGCATGCCAGGCCCCCGGAGGAAGAAACTGTTGTCCCAAGCTTTGCCTGGAATAGGAAGCCATTTGTCCTTCCCTCTTCTTTTCAGGGGATTACACTTTTCTCTGTTTCTGTGTGCCCGCTGGGGCAGGGAACTGACATTTACTTTTACTTGTGCATGGGGTAGGAAAAATTCAAACAGTGAAAAACCCTGTCCAGTGTAAAGTAAGTTATGCGTCTTCTGCTTACCCCTCCAGATCCACTTCTATGGTACCAACAGGCTCTCATGCCCTCTGGCTTCTAGGTGGGTTGAGCCCATGGGCGGCACTGGCAGGAGATCAGAGGAAAGTAGCAGCGTGTGTTTAGGGCACCCTTCCTGCAAGGTTGCCTCAGACTGCTTGTGTGCCTCAACTGCAGGTCATTACTGCCCTCAAGGAAGCCCTCCCAATGTGATCTCTCTCCTTCAAGGAGCTGGTAACCATTCCTTCCCCTTGTCCCTTAGAAATGGCCACAGTTTCATTGATCCTAGCTCTTGGTTCCTGCACTTGCTCCTATGTTCCATGACACCTACACCTGTGTAAATGGTCCCTTTGTAAATAAACTGTCTCCATATCGCCTTGAGTCTGCCATGTGTGTCCTGCTGGGCTGTGACTCACGCACCCTCCCACACCGAATCCCTCCCACATGCTATTGTTCCCCCACTTCAAGGTGACCCCTGGTACAATTTCTTGTGTATCATTCCAATCTCTCTCTCTTTCTAATAAAAAGGTAACATACGATATACTCGTTTTCCTCCCCTTAAAAAAAAAAAAAACTTAATACAACTTGAATATTGTGAATAATGTTTTCTATTTGCACAACTTCTGCCCAATCCATGTTCCACTCTTTTCCACAGTACTCTGTCCTTCTGGAAGCTGACCTATATGAATTGCACAAGTGGGCCCCTTGTCCTGTAGCATCCAGCTGGGTGTTGCCAGTTGGAGTCCGTCTGTAGATTGGAGGCACCTACAGCAGATAAGAAGGCAGGAGGACGGCATCCTCTCTGCGCCCTGTGTGCCAGCTTGCTATGGTTGGTTGCTTCCCCCTTCAGAAGGCTACAGCTTTGTTGCTGGATAGCCGTCTTCTGCAGATTCTTCTCATTCTGCTCACTGCTCCCTCCCTTTGTCCCTTCAGGTCTAGAGTTGGTAACAGCTCCCCGCTGTTGCCAGCTCTGAATGACTGCACAATCCCCTGTCGGTTTCTGCTAACTTTGCCTACACCTTTGGCAGTAGCCCCTTAATTAAACTCTCCTCTGTTATCCCCCTTTGACTGCGTCACCTCTGTCTTCCTGGGACCCTAACTAACATCTGGATCATCTCATAGAAATACATATAGCATGACCTCTTTTTTTTTTTTACCAACTGATCAATATTCCATTGTAAGAATGTAACATATTTTATTTAACCAATTCCCTATTAATAGATATTTGAGTTGAAACTAACATTTATGTACAACCTACTATGTGCCTGGAATATTTTTACATAAAATATCTCATTTGGTCCTCATATCCACCCTATAAGTATTACCGTTACTTATGTGTAGAGGAAACTGGGGTTTGTAGAGGTGATGACAGGACTCCAGGTGACATAGATAGTAAATGTAGACATAGGATTTGAAACTAGCTCTGACTCCAAAGCCCATAGCATGTTGGATGCTCGTGTGACTCTTAAGATCTGCCTTCAATAACAAGTGTTGAAGGGACTTCCATGGTGGTCAAGTGGTTAAGACTCCATGCTTCCAATGTAGGGGGTGCAGGTTCAATCTCTGGCCGGGGAACTAAGATCCCACATGCTGCATGGCACGGCAAAAAAAACAAAACAAAAAACACACACAAGTGTTGAAAATTTGTTTTATTGTTGAAATTTTAATGTATTTTAAAATAAACTTATTTATTGAAGTATAGCGTACATACAGAAAAATACAGAATTCATAATGTACAGCATTGAAGTGAACATAATCAGAGAATCACCACCCTGATCAACAGGTAGAATATTATCAACAGCACAGAGCCTCCCTGGGTCTCACTCCCAGTCACCATTCCCCGCTCCTCTCCAAAGATAATCTCTATGCTCTTCTGTCTGATATGTTAAATCTATCTGTCGAGTACTTAACTTCAGCTATGGCACTACACAGGCCTATACTTTTTGGAGTCACAGGAGTCGAATGCACCCTTCTGCCTGAAGACACTAAAAAAGTCAGACAATAAATATAAACCAAGGGTTTTAAGACGTTAGACATCAGGCAATAAAGGATAGTAATCTCTGAGAGACCGGAAACGGAAAACAAGGTGAGTCCTGTAGTTGCCTGGGTTTGCTGACTGGTGAGGGTTTCCAAAGTGCAGCCCAGGGAAACAGAATGGCAGTCACTACACGGAGGAGATAAAGCTGGGAGTCCAGGGAGGCTGAGGCTGTATTCAGGGGAAAATGGGATTATTGCCCAGGCACGGGTGATAAGCTCATTCCTGTGACCCTAACAAGAATCCTGTGATCAGAGCAGGGCAGGACCGTTCCCCACTGGAAGTGTGCATTCTCGACGGGCAAAAGTGGCACGTGTCTACTACGTGAGGTCTTGGTTATGTGTCCTGGCACTAGGCCCTCATAATGAGGCGTGGATGGTCAGCTAATGTTGATCTCAGGTCTCTGCAATCAACAAAACATCATCCTGTTCGAATGAAACTACCCGATTGTACATCCAGGACAGGAACAGACTGGTCCCTGTCCAAGAATAAGGAATTGGTTGGACAAACTCTTGGACGGCCACACGCTGGAGCTCTATTTTAGCAAGCACTCATTTAAAGAAACATGTTTTAAAAAACACATCTGTAGACATGGGAGGATGTTTGTATTTTATTATGTTTGCAAAGGCAGCTTACAAACAGGATGTATGGCAGGGGTTCCTACCCCTACCTATGTGTTAGCGTCACCTGGAGCTTCATTTGTATTTAACTGAAAATTCAGTGCTGCCTAGTATTTAATTGTAAGTCACTGAGTCCGCAGAGCTGTGCAGTCTTCTTCCACCATTTGCAACCTTTAGTAAAATGCTGCTGCGCTGCAGGTTTAGGAAAGTAGCATTTTGAGGGTATGAATAAACTGGGGCCAACAGGGAAATGAGGCTGAAGCAAAATGGGTGGAGTATTTGTTTCCTGGAGCTGCTGTAACAAATTACCATGCAATGGGTGAATTACAACAATAAAACAGGGCTTCCCTGGTGGCGCAGTGGTTGAGAGTCCGCCTGCCGATGCAGGGGACACAGGTTCGTGCCCCAGTCTGGGAGGATCCCACATGCCACAGAGCGGCTGGGCCCGTGAGCCATGGCCGCTGAGCCTGCGCATCCGGAGCCTGTGCTCTGCAACGGGAGAGGCCGCAACAGTGAGAGGCCCGCGTACCGCAAAAAAACCAAACCAAAACAAAACAAAAAAACAATAAAGCAACAGAAATTTATTCTCTCACAGTTCTGGAACTAGAAGTATAAAATCAAGACATTGGCAAAGACGTGCTCCCTCTGAAGGCTCGAGGGGAAGATCTTTCCTTGCCTCTCTGGATGTTGCTGGCAGTGCACAGCCTTCCTTGGCTTGTAGACACGTCACCCCATTCTCTGCCTCTGTTGTCACCTGGCCTTCTGTCACTGAGTCCAAGCTTGTTCTGCTCAGCACACAACAGGCCAGTAAGTTGGGAGATGAGGTGTCGGGGCGAGGAATAGTGACTTAATTTGGAAAGCCGGAGGTCTGAGAAGATGGCGGACTAATGTCCTAGAGAACCGTCTTTCCAGGCTCTGGATGCTAGTCTCTTTTATAGAACAAAGAGGGGGACGGTGAGAAGGTAAAGTGAAAAGGACATAAATGGTTGCATCTATCTCCTGCTTTGTGCCAGATGCAGGAGGGGATGTGTTAATTTCTTCTTCCCTGCAGCCATTCACAGGTGGGCTGGGTCAGGTTGTTTCCTGTGAGCTGAACAAAGATATTTTAGTTTTACAATGAGGCATGTGGGCAGGGTTCTCGGAGATGGGCCATTATGTTACTTTAGTGATTAACTTGTAGCAAGAGAAATAGAATACAAAGGTTGAAGTAAAAGAAACAGATCTAATATGGAGTCAGATTTGTTGTTCCCTATTACAATTCTCCTTGTGTGTCTTCTGTCTCTATGTCCAAACTTTACTCTTCTTGTAAGAAAGGATTAGGGCCCACCCTAATCCAGTATGACCTCTCTGTAACTTGATTATTTCTGCAAAGACTCTTATTCCAAACAAGGTCACACTCACAGGCACCCAGGGTTTAGGACTTGAATATATCTCATGGGTGTGGAGGACGCCCAGTTCTACCCATACAGGTAGGAAGCAGGGTGGAGTGCATGCTGAACAGGAAATTCTGAGCTACTTGGAAATCTTGGGACTACCTGGCAGGGGAGTGTTTTCCTACCTGGGGTGGGGGTGGGTGGATGTTGGAGATGTCCTTTCTTTTTTTTTTTTTGGTGTTTTTTTTCTTCTTATTATTATTGAAGTGTAGTCGATGTACAATGTTAAGTTAATTTCAGGTGTATAGCAAAGTGATTCATATATTTGTGTACATGTATATATACACATATATATACATATTCTTTTTCAGATTCTTTTCCCATGTAGGTTATTATAAAATATTGAGTATATTTCCCTATGCTATACAGTAGGTCTTTGTCGTTTATCTATTTTATATATAGTAGTGTGTATATGCTACTCCCAAATTCTAATTTATCCCTCTCCCCACGCCCATGGAGATGTCTTATGTGGATATTAAAGGAAAGGTTTCCCCCAGAAGGCTAGAGAAATTAAAACCTTCCAGGTGGCTTGGAAATCCCTTGTTTTGGCGGGCCTTGCAGAGATAACCCTAGGTTGTCCTGCTGTGTGAACGAACACACACACACACACACACGCACACACACACACACACACACACACACACACACACACACACACACACACACACCTTGAAGCATGAAGCCATTGCGGCAGAGTGCTGAAATAGGCTGCTCAATTTGGAATCATAAAACCTGGATTCTCAGGCAACCTACACCACTAACAAAGTGCTGGATCCCAAGAGCTTCAATTTCTATCTTGGTAAAATGGGATTCATAATCCGCTTATTCCGATCTGTCCTGCAGCCCAGCAGGTGGTGTGCTGAAGAGTGTAGGAATGGAAAGCTTTATCTATGGAGGTAGCTTCCGCCACATCCTAGATCTCCAGTGGGGGAAATTCACGAAGAATATTCCTACAGACCATACCACATCCCCTGTTGCTGGGTCTGGTGGACCAAATTAAAGAGAAAGGGGAGGAAAGAGAGGTTAACGTTGCATTTTCTTCTCTTTGTTTACAAAGATTCAAATTCACCACCCTCCCCCTGGGGTGTAATTTGGAGAATAGGGTAGGGATGGGGTGGGGCCATAGAGCCCCCAAGGGGCCATGTAGCAGGCAGTCATCCTTCTTTAACCTAATGAGGTATAGGAAGCGGGGACGTAGTGCAAATAGACATTATCCAGCGATATCTCATTCTGGCAGCAATTCACCAATAGATTGCCAGCTACCAGGTGTCACAGGAGCCCCAAGTTTTACTTTTTCCCTGGGCCCCATAATTTGTAAATCCAGTGCTGACATTTCAGTAAAAATATCCAGAAGGAGTCCTCTGGGTGCTAAATGCAACACAGACAAGTATATTAAAAATATTCAGAAAATGATGACTTTTCGAATAGGTTTTTAATGCCAGACGTTTGTAGTAGTGACTGAAATTCAGGTGTTCAGCAGATTTGGAGATTTTACTTCGGCTACCCCAGCTGGCATCCGACACATTCCAAAATTTTTCTTCTACTTGATACATCCATTTTTAATCCCTTCACATGCCTTTCTTTTTGGTGAATTGGGAGGAGAGAACACCCGTCGCTTCATGTCTTTCAGTTCCTATTTTGCATAAATCAACCAGGAATTAAGATTTAAACAATCACTTCATATCTGAGTTGTCAAATATTTCACTGTTGGGGGATATATTTGCATATCTGAAAACACATTGGCCTCTGCGTGTTTAAAGGATACAGAGAATATCCAGAAACTTCTAGAGATGTATCCATGAGAGCAGAGGTAAGGAGGTGATTATGGGGCAAGGGGACCCAAGAAGGTAGCAAGTCCAGGTCACGAGATGAGGAAGAGGGAAGATTTTCAGACGTGACTTAGTCTGACCTCCTGGTTATCCCAGCCAACATTGACCTAGCTTGGGTTCCCCAGAAGCAGATCTCGGAACAAGAATTTGGGTATATTTGGGAGGCCATCCAGGCAGCACCAGAAGGGGAGTGGGAAAGTGCAACAGGAAAAGGGAAGAAGCTAATGTTGGGTGCTTGGTGAGCAGGCAACTGCTACAGGCAATGGGGCTGCCCCAAGGCAGTCCTGAAGGGGACCTCTGGGGGACTATAGAACATGCTCCAGAGACGTCCTACCTTAGGGGCCAGGAGGCAAGGTATTAACAAACTCCCATTAGATGTTATTTTTATGTCTACTCATGTGGTTGTTAACTTCTTGCATAAAAAGTTTGCTCAGCTCAAAGAAAACAGGCCTGTAGCCCTGTGATTCCCAAACTGTGCACCGAGGCACCCCAGGGTGCCACAGAAAATTCACAGGAGAAGATAGGAAGATTTTACAGTTTTGAGGGAAACACGGCAACATCTATCCAACACTGTGTGAGCTTTTAGTTTGAGGCAGCTCAGTGTTATAGGTTGATTTGTGTCTCCCCACAAATTCATATGTTGAAGTCTTAACCCCCAGGACCTTAGAATGTGACCTTATTGGGTTGAATAACTCTAGTGCTGGGGAGCTCATTCTCTCTCTATGGAACATACCCATTCACGACCCTAAAAGGGAACTACTAATAGCATGCCTTGAGCCCTTGCTGGATACTAGGTTCTATACATTCATCATTTCACTTAGTCCTCCCAACTGTACAAAGTGGGCATCACCATTACTATTTATATGTAGTACATGATGAAATTGAGGCTTGCAGAGGTGAAATGACTTGACCAAGATCTCATTACCAGTAAATGACACAGCCAGGATTTGAAAACAGGTCTTTTCTATTCTAGAGCCCTTTCTATTTCCAGTTCTTGCATGGCTCTGACAGGTGGGTGTTAATAACAAAAGAAAAAAGAGCTAACATTAATTGTGCACTTCCTTTTTGCTAGGCGTTGTTCTTCACATGAATTACCCATTTGGTTTCATCATAGACCTATGAGATGATCATTGAGGCTGCTCCGTGGCCAAGCCAGTCAGACTCCAGAACTCACGCCTTTTAAACCAGTGTTCTGCCGTGTATTTCCTCATATTGAGCCGAAACCTTCTTCCTATTCTTTGGGCTCAGACAAAACTAATGAGCTTTTCTTTGCCAAGCCTGTCCCTCAAAGCCGTATGAAGACAGCCCTCTGTTCTGCTTGGGGCTGAACATTTCTCATTCTATCTTGTTTTTCTCATCCCCTCTCATCCCCAGCCCCATCTTCTGAACACAATTCAGTTTATCTGCATCCTTCTGAAAGTGCTTGCTGATGGCTTAATGCTGCCCACAAAGGAATCAGGAAGACCCAAACTTCCTGTAAAAAGAAAGGTCAGACTCAGTCTTCGCACAATGGCAGGAAAATAACGACTTCTAAGCATCAGCATCTGGAGCTGTGTGGCTGGGCCTTTTGTATTCTCTGGAGGGTCATCTTGCAGCAAGGCCTTCTAAAGAGAAGGTGAGGTCATTGTGTGGTGACATCATAATCCTCAGCAGCTCAAGGGTTAGAAATAAGAGTCAGATTGAACCAGTGTGAAATAATGCCAAGGATAAAGTGTGTAAATCAGAACACGTGCAATCAATATGCAAGCTGGACCCGACCCCGTAGGGCTACTGGAAGGATTAAATGAGTTAATGTAAAGTGCTCAGTAGAGCACCTGGCACAGAGCGTGTGCTCAATAAATATTAGTATTAATATCTGGTGTGAAATGAACACTGCACTGCAAAAATGACTAATTCTTCCTGGGAATGTGGTGTCAGGACATAATAATAACAGTTGCCACTTAACTAGGACTCCTCACGTGCTCAGCCTTTACATAATGATCTGTTTTAATCCTTGACACCTGTGGTAAAGTTATTTTTCCCCATTTGAAAGAAATGGAAGCCAGGCTTCAGCCACATTAGGCATCTTATCCAGGGTCGTGAGGCTTATTGATTAAGAGGTTGGATTTTAGAATCAAACAGGTCTGGCTTTGAATTCCAGTTCACACACTTTCTGTGTGACCTTAAAGATGTCAATCTCTTTGTGCCTCAGTTTCCTAGTCTGTAAAAGAGGGTAAGGAAGTACCTTCCTTAATGACATGCTGTGAGGACTGAGTTAATGTATGTAAAACACTTAGCACAGTACCTAGCACATTCCATGCACTTAATTGTCATGCACACATAGACGTATGTATGTATACATTTGTGTGTGTATGTATATGTGTGTGTGTGTGTGTGTGTATGAGGGATTTGAAGGATGAATAGGTGTGTGTGTCAGGTGGATAAAGAAGAGAAATTTCAGGTTAAAGTGATTGCAGGGCTGAAGGCCCACATTGATCTACCCACCCCAAGGCACAAGAAATCACTGGCGGGCTATGGCAGGACAGGGTAGTTTGGAAGGAAGGAGTCGCTTGTAGTTAGACGGAGACAAAGGGTCAAGGTCCTCAGGCCTGAGAGGAGAAACCAGAGTTTGGAGAAAGTGGCTCCCCCGGCCAGCCGCCCGCTCCCAGCCACGGACCCAACGGCTTGGGAGAGTTCGCGACCCCGCCCCCACCAAACCCAGCCAATGAGGAAGCCCTCCACGGGGCGTGGCGTTGCCAGGCGACCGAGTGGGCCCCCGGCTTTGCAGTTAGCCGCGGCTTTCGCTCCCACTCCGCGGGCGCTCAGCCTCAGGATGGGTGTCTGCGGGCCTCTCCGTAGGCCCCCCTCAGACTTTGTCAGTGGAGTTTTATTTTTTTAGTTCATATTTTATTTTTGTTTCTAGAAGACAAAGATATCCCCTTCCCAAGCGGGGAAAAACTCATGAAAGTTTGTGACTGTCTAAAAAGTAAGTCCAGGCTTGCCTGATTTCACCCTGCCGGGACTTCCTTATTCTGTTGGTGGGGAGCCCAGAAGACTTGCTTTCCCGTTCCTCCCCAGCCAGAAACCTGTCTGGAGTCTGTGTCTTTAGCACCTGCGAGTCGGGGAGAAATTGCTGGAGCCCCTGACACCAGTGACTGCTGAGGTAGAAGATTCTGGAAGAAAACACACAGACACACACACACACATCTTCCCTGGGGGACACAGGGAAGCCTGAAGGATTTCCAAGATGACCAAGGTACCAGCCACCAAGAAGATACAGAGTTCCCCTGCCTCGGGGGCCCTCTGGCCCTTTCATGCCTCAGATCATCTAACGCAGGTGAGTCTCCCCTCTCTCGTGAAAGCAGTCGTGTTTTCAAGACGAAAAATAGGAATTAGCCTCCAGACCAACAAGGGACAGGGGGGAAAGAAGAATCACAGTGTAATTAAATTGTTGGGAAACATCCCCGTTGCTATCAGTGGTTGGTTACTCGTGAAGACTGAAAACGCCAGCCAGAACGGGGAGCTGGGCCATCCTATTAGCCAGTAATTCCAAAGTGATGGAATAAATTGGCAGTGACACTGTAGAACATCAGGAAGAAATTAAGATGAATTGTAGGTTTGCCATCGAAGAAATTATTTTCGGAGATCCGCTGGGCTTAGGGTATGTGCACATCCTTTCTCTTTGTAGAGACTACGGTGTCAGACTTTGGGGTTTGAAGCCTGACTTTGCGTCTCAGCAGCTATTGAGATTAGATAAATTGTTTAGCATCTCTGAGCCTTTATTTGCTCGTGTCTGCAAAATGAGAACAGGAACACCAACTAGGCAGAAACAGTGTGAGGAGTAAGACACGGAAATTGTTCATGGAGATGCTGACACTTGATAATGTGTATATGGGACAAGAAATACTGTTGTTGGTTTGAAAGACAGAGAAAAATCAGTATGTGTTTAGTGTCGGAGTCAAGTTGTTTCTGTTTTTAAATGATCACAACTGGGCAGGCCTGTTATGTCTTTGTTAAGTGTGTCTTTGTTATTGTATCTGCAAACGCCCATATTACCACTAATTGGCCAAGGTAGCTGAACAGTGGGAGAGGGTCAAAGGCAATTACTGGCCCACAGCGGTCCATGTACAGTGGCATATCTTGTGGCTCAAGGCCCTGCCCTATGAAGGAGGGCCTGGGGGGAAGTCAGGGCACAGAAGAGAAACTCACCCGTGCTTACGTGGTGGTCCAAAGCGTTCCTGAGCTTCTGTTGATATTGCCTAAGAATTGACACAGCTGTTTGCTCAGCCCTCTTAATGAGCTCACTCTTCAAGTTGCAGTCTTCACGTGTCTCCTTTTGTCTCAGAAAGCTACCCGGAAGTGGGTTTTATCCAGAGCAGCCCCCTCTGGGAAAAAACTTCCCAGCATAGCAGTGGGGGAAGGGAAGGAAGGAAGGAACGAGGAATGAGGTGGAAATTTCAGGAGCAGCGATGAGTGTGAGCATGTGGGCGGTGGACCCAAGTAGCCTGGCTTGAACCTTGGATCTGCCTCTTGGCAGCCCTGTGACCTTGGGCAAGTTACGGAACTTGTCTGCTTCAGTGTTGCCGTCTGTGAAATGGGAGTATCATAATACCTGCTCATGGGATTGCTGTGAGCCTTCAATGATATGTCCAAAACTCCTGAGAATAGCGTCTTACACATAGTTAGCACTTCCTAGATTTTCGTTATGTGGTTTCATTCATTTAGCAAACACGTACTGAATTTCTGTTGTGTGCTCAATACCTGCTCTTGTGAAAAGCGTCACAATCGTAGTGTGTCTGTTTGGGATGGGAAGTAAAAGAGATAAGAAACAGATTATTGTAATGCAGGATGATTAATGATGTGCTGGGGCTGTATCATTGGGTGCGGTGGGAATGCAGAGGACAGGTAGCTCAGACTCGTGTGTGGGGCGAGTGTGGGGGGAGATTGGAGAGGGAAGAGGTCATGTAGCCAAGTAAATGCAATAGAGTTTTCCATCTTGGGTTAGAGAGATTGAGGAAGGTGGAGGAAGATGCAGAGGTTGAAATGATCATCTCTTTCTTGAGGGGAGGGTAGGCAGGACTCCAGGAGGTCAAGAGATGGGAAGCAGGCCTCCAGGGGCTGTTGGATAAACAAGACCTCAGGCACAAAACTCATGGAAATCCTGCTGCCCCCGCCTCACCGGCTAGAAAATAATGAAGACCCTAGGGTGTCCCTGGCCCACATTTGAAGTATCACACCTTCAGAAATTGCAACTTTTTAGAGCTACCGTAAAGCGTTGATTAATCTAAAGCAGACTGACTAGAAAGTGGCCAGTCCCAAGAAACTATGTAGAGATTGGCATCAACTTCTGGTGTAAATCACACTAAGAACAAATTGCAGTTTTATTGGCTTAACACACAAATACCAGTGGCGATAGTGATGATGAGGGTTGGCATGTATTGAATATTCACCACGTGCCAGGTTCTGAGCTCAAGTCTTAACATGTGATATTTCACAACCATCCAGAACACTTGGCGGTATGAACTGTCACCTCCTCGTGCGATAGATGGCAATGCCAAGGCCCACTGAGGACAGGTCCTTTACCCAAGGACACCCAGTCAGCAAGGCACAGAGCAATGGTTTGAGATCAGAGTTCTCTGGCTCGCGAGTTCAAGCCCTCCCTGCCTCACCGTGCTAAGCAGACGGTGATAGTGGTTAGCACACACCACGGGGGATGCAAAGGGAAGGTGTAAGGCGTGCTCACTGGCTTCAGATAGTTTTCAGGTTTGTTGGTTGGGGGCAGGGCAGGGGTGGGGAACAGAGGAATGCCACATAAAAAGAGAGCAACAAAGACCAGGCAGCCAGGTAAATGTCCAGTGAGGAGTGATCCGAGGAAGGATCTGGCTTCTAGGGGAGGAAGGTGAGGCCAGCTGGGCTACGTGGTAATGCCACTTCCTGTGAGTCCACCGTGTGCTGGTGTAATAGGTGACCCTTGTGGGGAAACCCCCAAAGGGTCCTGCAGCCCACTGAAGCTGGCCATTTTCCTTCTCATGGGGATGGAAGTTGCTTTATCATAACTAATGTTATGATGGGACCCTTCCCTGCACGGCATCTTCATGTGGATTTTTCGATGGAAGGAGTATAAATAATGTATGCAAATCCCCTGCTTGAATGTCTTTTGTTGAGGAAACCTTCTAGCCTGCCCTAAATCGGGTGCCCTAATCTGTTTAGGGAGTTCCTTTTCCCTTTGTTGCCCAAGGAAGCAAAAGAGAAATCTAATGGGATTAGCCATAGGGGAGGGAGGGAGCAGGGCATGTGTAGATTATCATGGACCCACATTTTCTTCTTTAGAAGAGACTAAAAAAGAGAGGGGCACTTAGAACACTCCCTCCATGTTCTAGAATGGAAATGCGGGAACGGCGTTTGGCAAAAACTCTAAGGGTGTGGAATCCTTTACATAAGCTCTGTCTCTTGGTGGCAGAGAGGAAAGAAGCATCCTTAGTTTGGGCAGATCCTGAAACAGCCAGGAACTAGACTGGGTGCTTTGGTGATATCCTAGCTTAGTGATTAAAAGAGGAGGTTCTCAAAAATTATTTTTTTTAAAAAAAGGGACTTCCCTGGTGGTACAGTGGTTAAGAATCCGCCTGCCGATGCAGGTGACTCGGGTTCGATCCCTGGTCTGGGAAGATCCCACATGCCTCGGAGCAGCTAAGCCCGTGAGCCACAACTGCTGAGCCCACGTGCCACAACTACTGAAGCCCGTGCATCTAGAGCCTGTGCTCCGCAACAAGAGAAGCCACCACAGTGAGAAGCCGGCACACCACAACAAAGAGTAGCCTCCGCTCGCCGCAACTAGAGAAAGACCGCACGCAGCAACGAAGACCCAATGCAGACAAAAATAAATTAATTAATTAAAAAAAAAAAAGATTCTTCAGCAAACAACATGGGTTCAGACCCCCAACTCTGACACTCAGCTATGTGGGGGACCTTGAGCAAATCAGTGCCTCTCTGTGCCTCAGTTTCCTCCTCTGTGAAACAGTCACATTTTGTTTTATCTAAGACATCTTCCGTTTCAAGAGGCATCACAATATTGTGTGAGCACCACTAAGAAAGAAAACTCTACTGATTAAACTAGGACCTACTTTCAATTATAAGAAGCGCCCCAGTTTCAGAGATGTTGAAACGGGGAAAGAAAATGTTCATCTTAGAATGGATGAAATCCAGCTAAAAATGCTTCTGTCTCATAGGGTTCTGTGGGGATTAGGTGAGTTAATATGAGTAAAGCTCTTAGAACAGGGCCTGGCCCAGAGTAAATACAGTGAAATGTTAGCCATTATGACATGGTGTGGTTTGATCTTTTAATTGACTCTGTGAAAGAGGTGTAGTTATTACCCCCTTTTGCATCTGAGTAGACTGAGGCTTGAAGCGTGCCAGGGTCTAGTTCTCTGCTGAGAGTTAAGTTGGCAGGTTCAGGGAGAAGGGGGAAAGCTATGCAGAGTCCCGTGTACGGAGAAGACCTTGGCCTGAGCATCACTGACCCCCGTCCCCTACCATCCACCCTATCGCCCCACTGCCACCACCCCTATGGTGAGAATGGAGTTACTCAGAGTTCAGCCCCCTATCCAGCTGGTCTGCCCGGAATCAGAAAAGGAAAGGTTTCCCCCAACAAGAGAAACCTCGACTCCCAGCACAATACACGTCACCGCCAACATGAAACGATTTTCTTCCTTGTCCAGATAGGAGAGCTTGGGGCCTGAAGATGTAAGTGGTGAGTCATTGGTCCTTGTTCGAAGTGGGCTCCGTGCTGGGTAATTTCTCTGGCCTCTAATCACGGAGACTGCACCCCACCCTGCACTGAATCAATGATTACCTTGGAATATAAAATAAAATAAAAGATCTGACAACCACTTGAGATTCAGTTCTGAAGAATCCCAGCCAGCTGCACCTTCATTTTTATTATAACTCGTGACTCAGGCCAGGAAAATAGTAACGAGCCCTTTTCTCTGTCCAAGAGCTTCTTCTGGCTCCATTGTTACTGCATTGAGACAATTGCAGAATTTAAGCTGTTGCTTTGTTTTGTTTTGTCTTCTTTATGCCCTGGCGCTCTGGACTGGCGATGCTTGCCTCGGCAAATCCTGCTGTGTCTAATTGCAGGCCCATGTGACAGTCGGCTCCCTCCGTGATAAGTCAGGGTGCGGGGAAGGCGTGTGTTCATTACCTCCTGACAGAGGAAGAATGATAGGCGCTTTCTTTATGCCGGACAAAATGAAGCGAGCTCTTTCACTCATCTGCGAAGAGGCAGCTGCTACGCATGGGGAGGCGAGGGCGGGGAGAGGAGTGGTAGAAGAAACACATCAGAGAGCCTAGTTGATGTGATGCAAACCTAGTGACCAGGTAGGAGCTCTGCCTTTGAAATCAGACAAGGTGGGCTCGACTCCCCTCTTTGACACTAATATGAGGTTCTGTGAAATGGGCTGAATAATAATAGGATCTGCTACATACATCTTTTGGAAGGATTAAATAAAATAATGCATCTGAAATACTGAGCACAATACTTGGTACACAGTGAACTCCCCAATAAGTGATGACAGTTGTTATTATTATGACTCAGGCTCCTCTCTCTTCTCTGACTGGACACATGTGCCTCCATTACCATTTTGAAGACATAGCCCAGATATGAAGTCTGGAGAAAGCTGAGTATTAACTGTAAAGGCACAGAGGGGGTGTCCCTCATTAGTGAGGCCAAGTCCCAGTTTAAGGGTAGAGGAGAAGAAGCAAGTCTAGGGATATTTTTAAGAACTAGTGTGAGAGTATATTTTTATGAAGGATAAAGTGCCTTGCAGGAGAGAGTTCATTCTGATGGCAGAAATGCTTGACCCAGTTAAAAAATCCTAGTTGTAGGAAAGCGAGTGCCCCGAGCATGATTTAAGTCCCTTGGATTTAACTTTCAGCCCAGTCCCGTTGCTCATGTTTGAATCCCATTGAGAACCAGAAGGAAGTAAGAAAAAAGGAAAACCCTGTGTACAAATAGGATCATTCTTGGCTGCAAGTAAGAGAAAAACCGAAAAGCAGTGACATAAACAAATGTGAATTTATTTTTCTCACATAAGCAGTCTGGAGCTGTATGCCTGCCGGCGTTGGTTCAGGAAGACCTCGCTAATGTTGGGGCTGGCAGGTTCTTTTCCTTCATGGTCACAGAATGGCTGCCCCATCTCCAGCCATTACATTCATATTCCAGTAGAAAGAGGAAAAAATGGAGGGTAAGAGCTATTTTTGCCCCTTTTATGAGGCAAATAAAGTTTGCCTAATTTCCAGGAAACTTCCCAGCATATTTCCTCTTATGTCTCATTTGCCAGAGCAGTGTCACCTGCCTTTTCTTAACTGCAAGAATGGCTGGGAGAATGTGTATCTAACCTGAGTGTGGAAACCGGGGCAAGAGACAGGTGAAGGTATTGGAGATGGGTGTCTGGCTGACTAATCAAAAATAACTGGCACAAATGACTTCACAAAAAATCAGACATTGGGGGTCCCAAGCAATACAGTAACCTAAAAAAGAGAGACATCCCCTAGCCTGCACCACAACTGCTTAGGAATGTCAAGGGCACTTGTCCATAGTGATACTTTATTTATTTATTTATTTTATAGAAATTTATTTTTTATTTTTGGCTGTGTTGGGTCTTCGTTGCTGCGAGCAGGCTTTCTCTAGTTGTGATGAGCAGGGGCTACTGTTCGTTGCGGTGCGCAGGCTTCTCCTTGCAGTGCCTTCTCTTTGTTGCGGAGCACAGGCCCTAGGCACATGGGCTGCAGAGCGCAGGCTCAGTAGTCGTGGTGCATGGGCTTAGTTGCTCTGCAGCATGTGGGATCTTCCTGGACCAGGGCTTGAACCCATGTCCCCGCATTGGCCACCAGGGAAGCCCCACAGTAGTACTTTAAAAAACAGCACAGAATCCACCAAAGAGCTGTGGGGGTCAGGGCAAGGGTAGAGGCTGCCAAAAGAAACATTCACTCATTCACCTGATATTTACTGATATTTACTGATATTCACCTGATATTTATATACTCCAGGGATGTGCTAAGCATGATACTAGGTGTCGAGGAAGTGAAAAGACAATAACATGGGACAACCTTCCGGAAATTCTGAAAAATACAGGGAATAACACGGAGAGCCAAGACAGTGGAATATGCACCATCTTTATTCCTACCCTCCTGTGTTTTCACCGTTTGGGGAACAGGGGGCTTGAAGAATCTCTGGTTAGACAAGCCTTTGAACAACTGTAGAAAAAGACCTATTCTTGGCCCCCTTTCAGCATTCCTGCAGCCTCTAAACGACTCAGCCATCAGCTGTTAAATTCAAAAGCTGCAGGGCTTCCCTGGTGGTGCAGTGGTTGAGAGTCCGCCTGCCGATGCAGGGGACGTGGGTTCGTGCCCCGGTCCGGGAGGATCCCACGTGCCGCGGAGCGGCTGGGCCCGTGAGCCATAGCCGCTGAGCCTGCGCATCCGGAGTCTGTGCTCCGCAACGGGAGGGGCCAAGGCGGTGAGAGGCCCGCGTACCGCGAAAAAAAAAAAAAAAAAAATTCAAAAGCTGCAGAATCCATGTGGGGTTCGGTGGCTAGTAGCACTTACATAAAATCTGACAGAAGCCAATTAAACCTTGCTTGGACTGAACAAATCAACGTATTTTTCTCAGAGATCTTTCTGACAGTTAAATTCAAAATCATAATCACCGGTAATGGGATACCTTCTATCACGAGATGGTGGCATTTTCCCTTCTGAATTCCTGTTTTCAAACTCTGCCGAGAAAATTTCTTGCGGGCTCAACTTTGATCTAATGTACTTCTGTCTAAGTTGGAATTTATGCAGTAGACAGTTTTATTTAATAACTCAAAAATTAGCTATGTCTGGGGCTTCCCTGGTGGCACAGTAGTTGAGAGTCCACCTGCTGATGCAGGGGACACGGGTTCGTGCCCCGGTCCGGGAAGATCCCACACGCCGCGGAGCGGCTGGGCCCGTGAGCCATGGCCGCTGAGTCTGCGCGTCCGGAGCCTGTGCTCCTCAACAGGAGAGGCCACAATGGTGAGAGGCCCGCGTACCGAAAACAAAAAATTAACTCTGTCTGGTGATCTACTTGCAAGCCTGGAATTGCCTTGGGATCTCTGGATTTCACAAAGTGGGAAGATTATACAGCTGGGATGGCTTCTGGAATGGGTTCAGTATTGTCAGGGGCTTCAAGGGGTCCATGGTTGGCTGTAGCTCAGTAGCAGAAAAAACAGAAAGTGACGTCCC
The DNA here is from genome assembly GCF_964374135.1 of Grampus griseus. NCBI lineage: Eukaryota > Metazoa > Chordata > Mammalia > Artiodactyla > Delphinidae > Grampus > Grampus griseus. The sequence continues at coordinate 10,038,987 of NC_139006.1, read as the reverse complement.
ATTGTAGCCTAGTACAGGGTCAAGGTCACCTTCTGGGGTGTCTATTAAATATATGTGACAGATGTTTTAGAGGCATTAATATGAATCAGACTTGGGGGCTTCTCTCCAGAAACCCACAATTCTGTTGGAGAGAAAATTCATAAATAACCATGAGTCAAGGTGGCAAATAAGTACCAAAAAGAAAGGTGAAAAATATTTAAGAGCTTGGAGATAGAAACAAGTTCTATCATAGGAAGAAAGGTACAGTGAAGCCATCTGATCTGCATCTGCAACGTTGGCTGGATGTGAACTTGGGGTGATATGAGACACTGAACCATGGCTGGAACTTATTTTCTCATGCATCAGGATGAGGGGGGTGTATTGCCATTCTCCCCCAGGGAACAAGTTCTTTCTTGGTACCCTGTCTGACTAAATGCTCTCCCACAGAGCTCCGGTAGATAAATCTTCACACACTCTCCTTCTCCATACGCAAAGTTATCCAAGTTTCTACCCTGGAGGGTTGTCACATTAGGGAGGACTTAGCTCCATGAATTCCCATTAAACCTTTCAATAACCAGAAAGCTCTAATGTTTTACTTCTTTTAAGAATTTGAATTTCAGCAGAGTAGGGTTTCTCAACCTTGACACCATTGACATTTGGGACCCATAGGCTGTCCTGGGCATTGCAGGATATCGACAGCATCCCTGGTCTCTAGCCATTAGATGCCAGTTGTGACAACCAAAAATGCATCAAGATATTACCAAATGTCCCCTGGCGGCCAAAGTTGTCCCAGGTTGAGAACCATGGCAGTACAGGGCTACTGAAGTCCTGAATACCTTTCCCCAGCTGAATGCTTATCTGATGGTGAAACATGCCCCATTTAAATAAATGATGCCATCATGTACCCAATTGTTCAGGCAGAAACCCGAGCTTCATCTCTGATCTCTCCCCCTCCATCGCCTCTTGTGTTCAAACAGCTGCCTCAGGGCAGGTGCTCTATGGACACTGCCTCCTTCCCCAAAGATGCTCCCTCATCCAGGATGCCCTCGTCTTTAGCCTGGGCTGTTCCACCAGCCTCCTAACTGCCCTCCTTACCTTAACTCTGACCTTCTTCCAACCCATTCTCTTTCACTGCAAGTGTCATTTCCCTGGTTAAAACAATTAATGGCCCTCCATTGCCCTCAAAATGAAGATTAATATCTTTAATAAGGTTTAAAAGGCTCTCCATGATCTGGTCTCTGCCAACTTTTCCAGCTTCATCTTTCATTACTTGGTCTACTTGTAAGCCATACTGGTTTTGGAGGGTGCCATGCCTTACATCTTCTTCCTCCTTCTAGAACATTGTCCCCTCCCCCAGACTATGGCTTTCCATGGCAAGATATTTCCAGGGTGCTGAACAGTGGTGGGGTAGGTGTGGCCCTTGCCCAGAATTAGGAGTTCTGACCCAAATATCAGCTCTCTCCCTACCTAGCTGTGTGACTTTGGGCAAATCACTTAACCTCTCTAGTTTCTTGATATTCATATGCAGAACCAGGAACTCTAACGTGGCAGTTCGGAGGCTCCCTCCTTGCCGTATGACTCTAGAGAGCAAATAATGGCTACCACTTATTAAGCGTCTATTGTGCATCTGCTGTGTTCTGCATATATTATTAAAATTAACTCCTCAATCCTGTGGGGCAGATGCTGTCATTGTCCCTGTTAGTAGAGATTAGGAAGCTGAGGCTTGGGGCAGTTTTGTAACTTGCCCAGAGATACCCAGAAAGTAGGTGATGGAGTTAGGATTGGAATCCAGGACCAACTAACTAGAGAGATCCTCTGTGCTCTTAAGATCAGCCTGGTTGACTGCAGTAAGAAGGGGCAGTAGGCGAGTATCTCTCTAAAAGGGGTGTCTGCTGGCACAGTTTTTAAAGAGTATATTCAAAAGGCTCTGGCAGAAAAAGGAAAGTGGCAATTTTAGCTGTAGGCGATGCAAACAAGAATGTGACTGCTTCGCCCGTGACCACAGACAAGGACATTTGCATTTTCTTGAGCTCTTGCTAAAATATGCCAGTGAGCTTTTCTGGAAGAGAAACACAGCTAAGGACGAGGCAGGGAGGGGGAACCCCAGTATGTGGTTTAGATGCATCTTTCTAAATAATGCTCATTTCAATGAAGATTTATAAGCCATTTCTAATTAGAGTCACATTTCTAAGAAAGGCGTATTTTGATGCTGGGTCAATACACTGTCAAGGCCTGCTGGATAAAACGGTGAGGAGGACAGGCCCAGCTAATGAGGAGTGAGGTCCTGGGGGTGTGTGGCTGAGATGCTGATGATGGTAAATTGCTTAATTGGGTTGAATAATTTGGGTAAATATCTAGTTAAATGGATTTAGTCTGAATCCAGGCTCTGACCTACTGAATTTTGTATCTTCTATCAAAAATAACATAAAATAAAATACCCCGACTATAATTGTCTGTTTATTTGTCCGATTCCGCCCCTAGGCTTGGAGTTCATTGAGGGAAGGGACCCTGCCTTGCTCACAGTTCCATACCCAGAGCCTAGCACAGTGCCTGGCCCTGGGTAGGAGTTCAGTATTCTCTAGCCTCTATTCTCAGGACCAAGGATAGCTCCACATGCCAAGTGAGGCAATGCATCCCTTGGGTAACTGTAAATTCCACTTGGACAAAGGCCACAAATGTTTTATTCACAGATACAGCCGCAGCATGTGCTGGGTGCGCCATAACTTGGGATAGCATGCTAACACTTGCTGTGTGTGTGACCGTGGGCAAGCTTACTCTCTGTGCCTCAGTATCCTTCTCACATATGGAAATAACAATTCTTGCTTTGTAGGATTGTTGGGAGGATCAATGAGATAATGCTCAGAAAAACCCCTGGCAGATAGTAGGTGCTCATTGAATGCTACCTCTTCATATTTCCACTTAGGAATCAAAGCCGTTACCTCCCCAAAATATCAAGCGTTAAAACATTTAAATACTGACATTTCCAGAGATGATGACTCTCATGCCAGTCATTTTTTATACATTCAGGAAAAGGCAGCCAAAAGGGTAACATGACTAAAGTGTATTATTTCCAAGAGCCCTTGAAGAAAATGCCCAAGAGGCAATTAGCACATAGCTGTCGCCTAATGTTGCTATTGCTTATTGGCTGATTCCATCCTCTACTAATCAAACTGCTTCTCTGATATTTTTAGACCTTTTAAAAAAGTCCTCTCAAAACTCAGGAAGCAGTGCTTGTTGACACATACCAAGGAATCTGCGAGAACATGAATCTGACATTCTCATAGGGAATGAGAAAATGCTGGAAGTGGGGGAGCATTCTTCAGCATCCATGGGAATTAGATTAGGCAGCCCGGATGATTCTTTAACCCTAACTAGCCTCCTCACCTTTTCCCTTCCTGCCTCAGACTAAACAAATAACCCTCCTTGTTCCCTTTTTGTGCAGCTCCAGGACTTGAGATTTAAATTGTCTCAATAAAGGATAGTTGTTGAGCTTCCTTGGCTGGCCAGACGACCGTGTCAGGGTTGATTGACTTATAGCACCTGTGCCGTGGATCATTCCAGCCTTTGAGTCGTGGTTCTGTTGCTGCTCAGCTGCTGTGTGACCTTAGGCTCTCTGCTTCACCTCTCTGATACTAAGCTTTCTCACCTGTAATTAAATCTTGTGAGGATTCAAGATAATATCCATAAAGACTGGCTCCAAATAATAACTGAGATTGATCTATGATTAATGTTATTCCACCTTTCAGTGCTTTATAAATCCCCCATGTTATGTTGTGCATAATGCCAACATCAGTCTTTTTTTTTTCTTTTGTCAAAGAAAGATGGTCCAGTACGGAGAAAAACTACGGAGAAAAACTACCTCCTCGTGAACTGTCATTCTCTCAAGGTTTTCCTGTGGATAGTCAAATGAATCGTGCCTTTGTATCCTCCATGAGGTTAAAAATGATGTTGATGTTTTGAAATTCCATATATGGGGTATTATTTAGTCATGGTGATGATCACAGAAATGACTGGTTGATTACTGAGTGTGTGCCAGGAGCCAAGCCCTTCCGTGAATTGTCCAGTTCCATTCACTCCACAACACTAAGAGGTAGGCAGTGTTAACCCCATTTTGCAGGTGAGGAAACGAAGGCTGAGAGAGCTATTCTCCACCTCTCCAACCTGCCCCAGAAGCACTCCCCAGCCTGTCTCTGTCCTCTGGGTCTTCCAGGAGGGTGTCAGAGACCAGCTTGCTGGTCCCCTAGCTGCAGGGGTCACATTTTAAGCTCTTGAGCATCGCGGAGGCCGATCTTTTATTCGGTTTGAAGTGAAGGATACAGCTTCCTCCTCCCTTTGGGGTCAGGATTCAAAGCATCTCAGCAGCTGCTGTCAAAGAAATCACTTCCTAAATCCCTCTCTCCCTTCCCACTCTCTGTTTTCATATTCTCAAAGTAGACACCAATCGAGGGTCCCATTCTCCTACCACTACCTCAGAAATTCCTTCCAGGTGGTCGTTCTCACCTTCATTTGGAGTCTGATGTCTATGGCATCTTGGATCCTCAGTCTATACTCTCCTATTACCTATTTTACTTGTTATTCTACCGTTTACTGAGAGCTCACAGTGCACCAGGTGATTCACAAACATTGCTGTGAGGCCTCATTACAACCCGTTGAGGACGCCGTTGTCACCTCTATTTTATAGCTGAGAAAACTGAGGCTCAGAGACAGAAAGTGACTTGTGTGATGGAGAAGCCGAGACTCAAAACCGGAGCAGTCCGGATCCAAAGTCCCATTGTTTTTCCCTCTCTGCACAGTGCCCAGACCTGCTAATATTTGCTGGGATGGAGTGTTGGCTTCGCTTCCAAGCCCCCAAATTCAGTTCCAGACCACGCTCCCCCAGCCCACATCCTCCCCGTTGCCGAAGCCTTTCTGAGCTCATCAGAAGTTACAGGAGTGTTCTGGGGGAGGCTGTCACGCTGTCCCCAGAAGTCACATCAAATGCAGCCATCTCACGGCTCCTCACAGAACAAGGTGTTCCTTTACTTCCTTTTTGATATTAGAACACGGTCCTACTGCAAATTGACTTGAAAGGAAGCCAGACCTCATGGCTCCTTGTCTGCCTGTGAAGGAAGAGAGCCACTGCTGGTACCTAAAGGACCTGGATTTAATCCATGGTAGGGGCCTTAATGAAGGGGGTGGGGGGGGGGTTGGTCAAAGGTCAGACACCCCCTAAGCACCCCGCCCTCATTCAGGGAAAATCAAAAAATGTCACTCCGCAGAAAGCAGTTTTTATTTCATTGCAGGTTTGGAGGCTGTGCATTAAATGTCCCTCTCTGTCCCCTCTCTCTCTCTCCTCTCCTTCCCCTCTGCTCTCCCCACCCCTCTCCGCTTTGCATCGCGACACCTAACAGTATTTGTTAGCTCTTCATATGTTTCCTTTTAGCTTCTTTAATTATTGTAGCAATTTCATCTGTTTAAAAAAGAGAAAAAGAAAAACGCCAGAACAGCCTGGCCACTTGGACACTGAGGGAAGGCAGACGTTCAGACCAATTGCCAAGCCATCTAACCCTGCAGACTCTTGGTTTCATTAATGTTCTCTCCTCTGCCCTAGACTGTAATGGGAGCCTGTTCCGTAATGGTGCGCTTCGGGTAAACAGATCGTTAGGTAAGATTGACAGCAGAATATGGTCCAGGTAATGTTTTAAGCCCAAAGCAAAAGAGCACGCGGTGTCTCCAGCTGACAGGACCACAATTCGTGCAGTTTCAGTGAAGGGTGTGTTGGGGCTTTTTCAGCATAAACGACCACTTTCTGAAGGTTTTCGTTTCTGCCTTAACAAAGGGAGGCTTTCTTTTCAGCTAGAGACAGAGCATAGGCCTTCGGGCACATGAGGGGTTTGTTTTGATAATGAACTTGATATCGAGTTACAACTCATTAATATAGACCAAACAATGTTATTGCAGCTGCTTTCTTCATTTTATAAAGCCTGGTTCTCAACAAAGCATATTATTGGCCCCAAATGAATTAAAAAAAAAAAAAAAGAGTAGATGCCACAAAGACTCAGCGGGTTCAGGGCAGAAATAGCACAGCTGTGTGCAAAGCGTGAATTCACCGGCAGCCGTTGCCACCAATGCAGGCAGGGTCACGAAGCACTCAGACTTCGGCTTGGTATTCAAGTAGAGGTAGATTTCAGACCAGTGGAGCCAAAGCCAAAGAATTCCTCTCTTGTGTTCAGGAGGCAGTATAATCCAGACCAACAGATTCCCCAGAAACTCTGGAGTTGGGGACTCATCACCTAGAATCGTAGAGTTGTTGAAAAACCTTGAAGGGCGTCTCACCAGCTTTCTACCCGAAGCAGGAGGATGTGATGGGAATGTTTACTGGCTCTGGAGTCTACCTGACATCGGATGAGCCCTGGTTCTGCTGTTACCCAGCTGTTTGACCTGAGACAAACCACCCCCTCTCATTCCAAGCCTCAGTTTTCTCATCTGCAAAATGGGGATAAAGATAGTCCCGAATAGCTCCCTCTGAGAGAGGGCTGGCTGGATGTAGGTGTGGTACTTAGACGTACATTTCCTTCCTAGATGTTGTTAGGAAGTTCTTCCATTCAGGAAGCTTCCTCTGACTCCCTCCCTTGTCTCCTTTCTCGTCAGTTCTGTGGGATTCCACAGTCATAGCCCTCACCACACACCTGCTCACAGGTCTGTGTAACCACCAGCAGAGAGGGCCACCAGCACAGGGACCATCATTAATCTTTTTTTTTTTTTTTGCGGTACACGGACCTCTCACTGTTGTGGCCTCTCCCGTTGCGGAGCACAGACTCCGGACGCGCAGGCTCAGCGGCCATGGCTCACAGGCCCAGCCGCTCTGCGGCATGTGGGGTCTTCCCGGACCGGGGCACGAACCCGTGTCCCCTGCATCGGCAGGCGGACTCTCAACCACTGCGCCACCAGGGAAGCCCCATCATTAATCTTTGAATTCAGTATTCGCAGCAACTATTTGCAGCACGCCTATTATGTGCCAGCCTCCTGGAAGGCACACAGTAAATATGTGTGGACTAAATTAATCCAGCATCTTCCAAAGAGAGGACCTATTATCTCCTTGTACATCTACTTGCTCTGAACAGTACAAATCCTATTTAAAATGTGTTGCTGAAATTCCCTGGCAGTCCAGTGGTTAGGACTCCATGCTTCCACTGCAGTGGGTGCGGATTTGATCCCTGGTCAGGGAACTAAGATCCTGCAAGCTGCGAGACTTGACCAAAATAGAAAAAAAAAAGTGTTGCTTTTTGGTATTTTTTAAAGTTTCCACTCCTTCTTGCCTTTAGGTTTTCTGGAAATATTCTAGAAGTCTCTTCATTTCCAGGGACGTGGCCTCCTTGCCATCTTTGGTGAAATCTCTTTGAATATCTGAACACACTGGAGCTCTGTAGAAGTCTAAGTTTCCTTAGATGCTGCACCTCTTGCTTTGTTATTAGAACTGTGTATAGTTATTCATTTTGTTCATTTCATTAACATTTGTTAATTCACATCCATTTAATTCATTCCTATCCATTTCCTTCATTTCATTCAACATTTCATTTTCTAGCATCCCCTGTCCAATTAACACCATGTTTCTTTCTAGAGACTTCGACCGTGAGCACATTATCAGTCTTTCACCAAGTTGTTAGAACATTTCTTTTTAAAGTTTAGTGCAGATTGTGACCAGAATTCTCTTCTTCCCAATACAATACCAACTTTTAGGTACATACACCGTGGTCAACTTTCCCCAAAGTTTCCATCAAGTTTTCCTCCTTTGTTGGTTCCTAGTCTGTTTTTCATTTGATTCCTGTATCTGTCCGGAAATTAAATTTCTGGAAATGCAAACACATCAGATGCTTCACTTTGGGTCTGTAACAAAGGCCTGAAGAACTGGCCTCTCACCATGGTGATATCTTGCATCAGGACCAATTTTGCAATTTCTTGCTTTCACCTGTGTGTTCTGAAGCCTTTTCCACTATTCTATTTTTTCCAAATCATTTTATTCTCCAATGCTTTCAGAAATTTTCTTGAGGTATACATAGAGAAAAGTATACAGATACAGGTGTGCAGTTTGATGAATTTTTACACGGTGACAAGAGCCATGCAACTTCTTCACCAAAATCAAGAAATAGAGCATTGGGCTTCCCTGGTGGCGCAGTGGTTGGGAGTCCGCCTGCTGACGCAGGGGACACGGGTTTGTGCCCCGGTCCGGGAAGATCCCACATGCCGCGGAGCGGCTGGGCCCGTGAGCCATGCCCGCTGAGCCTGCGCGTCCGGAGCCTGTGCTCCGCAACGGGAGAGGCCACAACAGTGAGAGGCCCGCGTACCGCAAAAAAAAAAAAAAAAAAAAGAAAGAAATAGAGCATTACCAGAACCCCAGAAGCTCCCTCAAGATGCCTTCCAGACATGAGTCTCCTCCTCGCTGGTGTTGATCATCATCCTGATGTCCGTCACCATCAATATGTTTTGCCTGTTTTTGAAACTTCATATAAGTGGCATCATACAATATATGCTCTTTTGGATCCGGCTTCATTTGTGCATTATGTTTATGAGATGCGTTTGTTATCACACGTAATTGTCATTTGCTTCTTCTCACTGCTCTATGGTATTCTACTGTGTGAATGTACCACAGTTTATCCATTTACCTGGTGAAGGACTTTTGGGTTGTGTTGTTTTGAGGGGAGAAGGGGATGGAACTATTACAAAAACGCTGCTGTGAATGTTTTCTGTACATGTCTTCTGGTGAACACATATTCTTGAATATATATATATATACACGTATATATGTTTTTGAGGATAGATAGGTAGGTAGGTAGGTAGATAGATGCTCATCACAGTTACATTTTGTTAGAAGCCTTTCCATTTCCATTGATAAAAACCTTAAACTTGCACAAGTGAAAACAGAAGAAGACAAAAACGGAATTAGAGGCTCACATTATAGAAGACTCCAGGGGAATGTGGCTTCAGTTATAGCAGGATCCAGGAGCTTAGACAAAGTCATTGGGAATCTACCTGTCTATATTCATTGTTCCTATTTCCAGCTATGGTGGTTCCAGTCGAAGGCAAGAGGTCTCCATTGAGTGTCAGAATGGCCATTAGCAGCTCCAGGCTTAAATTCCTCTGGTTTAATAACAGCAGGAAGAAAGAAACCTCTCTTTCCCAAATGAACCACCGCAAATACCATTTCTGAATTATCCACTTCAGGATAATTGCCCACCCCTGGAGCCCAGAGAACCAGCGTCGCCCACACCTGAACCACATGCCCTGAGAAACAGCATTCATCATGTTACCTTTAAAACTTTAGACAACGTAAAATTTTCATCAATAGGAGAGTTAAAAAAATGTCATGTACATGCATCCTATAGAATATTATGTAGCCACTGAAACAAGTACGTTAGATCCATATGTACAGACATAGAAAGATGACTGTTATGTATAGTTTGGTGTGGGACGGGGGAGGTGATTGTTATATGTACAGTATAATGAGTGTGGTCATGTAATTTATTGTCCAAAATGGATAATTTTCAGGGTGAAAGGGAGTGCTATAATTAATTACACTGGCACGACAGGTATAAATTGAGATTGTCCTGGGCAAACGTATATGAACAGTGACCAGAATTATAATTTTTAAAATGTCTATCTGTATCTGTCTGTCTATCTATCTGTGTTTGCTTTTATTTAAGAAGGACGTTGAGGTTGACCCCCAGAGGTGTGAAAAGGAGAAAAGGGGGGATTTTTTTCTTCCTTTTTTTCAGTTTGCTTTGTATGTCTGGGAGTCTGTTTTTGTTCTGTAAATAAGTTCATTTGTATCATATTTTAGATTGCACATACAAGTGATGTTTCATCTTTATATGCTCACCTAGTGAGCTCTGCTAAGCACAATACCAGATAGTGTGCCAAGTGCTGACCCAGAGATTAGTGATAGCACGTGGTATTTGTCTGTCTCTGTCTGATTTACTTCGCTTAGTATGATAATCTCTAGGTCCCTCCATGTTGCTGCAAATGGCATTATTTCATTCTTTTTTATGGCTGAGTAGTATTCCTGTGTGTGTGTGTGTGTGTGTGTGTGTGTGTGTGTGTGTGTGTGTGTACTGCATCTTCTTTATCCATTCATCTGTTGATGGACATTTAGGTTGCTTCCATGTCTCGGCTGTTGTAAATTGTGCTAGCAGAAGTTCTTAAATTTAACAAAATCAAATTTCTCAATGCTTTCTGTTACAGTTGTTGCTTTTTACTATATTTATTATAAGGCCATAAAACAGTTAATAATTTTGCTTTTAACAGTCAATTTTGTACCAGTGTGCATGAATACTTGCTTTTTCTGATCTCTTTATTCTTTCTTGTGGGTCCCTATTTCCATCTGGGACCAGATTCCTACAGCCTGGATGGAGACTTGCTTTAGTGTTTCTTATATAGTGCATGACTGCTGCTGACAAACTCCCTCAGCTTTTGTGTGTCTGTAATGTCTTTATTTTGCTGTCTTTTTTTTTTTTTTTTTTTTTTTGCGGTACACGGGCCTCTCACTGCTATGGCCTCTCCCGTTGCGGAGCACAGGCTCTGGCCGCGCAGGCTCAGCGGCCATGGCTCACGGGCCCAGCCGCTCCGCGGCATGTGGGATCTTCTCAGACTGGGGCATGAACCCGTGTCCCCTGCATCGGCAGGACTCTCAACCACTGCGCCACCAGGGAAGCCCTTGCTGTCATTTTTTAAGGATGTTTTTACTGGATACAGAACTGTAGGTGGGCAGGGGGTTTGTTTTTGTTTTTAGCACTTTAAAGATGTCACTCCATGGTCTTATGGCTTTCATAATTTCTAGGAAGGACATTTCTCTTGCTGGAATTTTAGTTCATCTAGCCTTCTTTTATTTCCACAGCTTTCCAGTGTCTTTGAAAATACGATTTTTGTCATTTCTCTTTTTAAACCCAGTGATAATGATAAGATTTCACTCACCACCACATCCTGCTTAGAAGTCAAGCTCCAGCTTGAGGAGAATTCAAGCTAGGAAACTTGCTTCCCTTCTTCCTTCCTTCCTTTTTTTTTCTGTTTTGTTTTGTTTGCTCGTTCATTCTTTCCTTCCTTCTTTAATTGTTTTTGCTTTTTTGTTTTATTCATTTATTTTTAATCAACGTTTGGGGTATAATTTACGTGCAATAGAATGCAAACATTTTGGGTTTCCTTGGTGGTCCAGTGGTTAAGACTCCGTGCTTCCACTGCAGGGGACACGAGAAGGTATGCATGCCGCATGGTACGGCCAGAAGGGGAAAAGAAAAAGCGAACATTTTAAGTCTATAGTTGAATGAGATTTGACAAATGTATGTACCCACATAATCAGCACCCCAGTCAAGGTGGAAGTTCCATAATCCCCCAAAGTTGCCTCCTGCCCCTTTGAATTCAATGCCTTCCTCCCATCCCCAGCCCCAGGCAACCACTGGTCTACTTGCTATCACTGTAGATAAGTTTTGCCTGCCTTCAAATTTCCTATAAATTGAATCATGCAGTATATACTCCTTCTGTCTCTGGTTTCTTTCATTCAGCATGTTTTTGAGACTTCTCCATATTGTTGGGTAAACCGGTAGTTTGTTCCTTTTTATTGTTGCATTGTGTTCCGTCAGATGAATATGTCAGAGTTTATCCATTTGCCTGTTGATGAACATTTGAGTTGGTTCCAGTTTTTCTTCCTTTTTGATATCTGAAATGCTACGAGTAATTCGCTGGTACGTCTTATAATTGATACACAGAGCTCAGCCCCTGCCCTTGTGTAAGCTTCAGACTAGAGGAGGAGATCTGTGTTGGACAGGTAATTTCAACCATGATGAGCGTGGCAGAAAGGCAAACACAGGCTGTCCCGGGGAGCGAACAGCAAGAACACCTTGTTTACTCCAGGGCTTCAGGAAAAGCTCCTTGAAGAAGCATTCAACATAAGAATCTAGGGCGACTGGGAGTGAACAAGGAAAGACTGAGGCAGGCTCTGGGGCATAACAGAAAACTCAGTGGAGATGGGAGGCAGATGAAAAGTAGTACATTACTGAACATAGAGACATTGTGATAGACGTTTTTAAATTATTTATTTCAATTGGGGTATAATTGACATACCATACTGTATTGATTTCAGGTGTACAACGTAATGATTCGATATTTGTATATAGTGCGAAGTGATCAACACAAATAGTCTAGTTAACATCCGTCACCATACATAATTACATAATTGTTTTACTTGTAATAAAAACTTAAAATCTACTTTCTTAGCAACTTTCAAATATGCAATATGTATTAACTTATAGCTGCTCTGCTGTACATTACACCCCTATGGCATTTATTTTATAGCTGGAAGTTTGTACCTTTTGTTTCCCTTCACCCTTTTCACCCACCCTTCCACCTCTGGTGACCACCAGTCTGTTCTCTAAGTTGGGTTTGGGGGTATTTTTTAGATTCCATATATAAGTGAGATCATACGGTATTTGTCTTTTTCTGACTTATTTCATTTAGCTTGATGCCCTCAAGATGCACCCATGTTGTCGCAAATAGCAAGAGTTCCTTCTTTTTCATGGCTGAATAATATTCCATTGTGTACATATACCACATTTTCTTGATCCATTCATCCATCAGTGGACACTGAGGCTTTTGTCGTATCTTGACTATTGTAAATAACAGACATTTTAAGAAATATTATTTCATTTACTATTATTTCATTTACTGTTATTTCATTTCAGCTGTGATTGTGTAGTAAGCTCCATTTTACCAATGAACAGCCTGATATTCAGGAAGATGAAACTTGTAGGTGATGCCCCTAGTGGTAAAGCAGGATTCGAACCCAGTTCTCTCTGGCTCCAAAGCTCATGCATCCCCCCAACCTGAGGTCAACACTGGTTAGACTGATTGCAGGGGAGATGGAAAGAAAGAAAAAGGTTAGAGAAACGTCAACATACATGTCCTTGGCATGTTAATGGGTACTACAAAATATATACATATTTATTACATGAATAAATGTCTTAAGAAAAAGAAACACTCTAGCATACTTTTTATATTTTTTTCATTTGTATTTACTTAATTGCTTAAAAAGAAAAATAGAGACCTTACCGCCAAATGTATCAAATCTTATCCATTCTTCCCTCACAGTGTCACATTATACAAATGTAGATTTTGGTTGTGTGTGTGTGTGCGCGTGCGGGTATGTGTGTATTTTGTGGTCAGAGGCAAGAGCTAGAAGAAAGTGGGATCAGAGAAATACCAAGATGTGTTTACAGACTAAAGGGCAGCGGGATCTATCAGTTGCAAAGTGAGATAAATGGAACTGCCAATTAACTTCGTATTCTCAGAAGCAGTGAGTAGAGCACGCGGCCTGAACAATGAAAGTGTTGCTGGGAGCTTTCATATTCTGTGTTGTCTGTGTGCAATTTGTTCCCTTTTACATAGAAATATATGGTATTAACTGGGGGATGTGATTAGAATGCAGGCGGAGGCTCACTTTGATGGGAAACACACAGGCCTAACAGCCGCTGAAGATCAGAGATGGTCTCTCTCCAGTAAACTCACAAATTGCAGGGACCACAGTCTGCTTAATAAGTGAAGGGCATTGGGGCCGAGATTGCAAGGTTCTAAAGATCCAAGCCTCCCGCTGGGGTTCTGGCCTCATAGTAACCATAATAGGCTGAGATGCACTGAGCGCTTACCTGCTCCTATGTACTGCCTGCACTGAGGTGCTTTCCATGCACTCACCCATTTCATCCTCAAGCAACCATAGAAGGGAGATGATTTTCTTGTCCCCACTTTAGAGATAAGAAAACTGAGGATAAAGAGGCTCAAAGATTTGGTCAACCATGCGGAGCCAGTAACCCCTTTTGCTGAAACCCTTGTTTTTACCCTTTGCTCTGTGCTGCATCCACACCTATCAGGAGAGGAAGCAGCAACGGGGTGTAGGATGCTGGAAGGCCTGAGAGACCCCACTCCCACGTAGACCAAGAAACTGTGCTCTGGAGGTGCGGGGGGATGTTCCTAGAGGCAATCCAAGTGGTCAGAGAGAATCTTAACGTCCTTAGAATACATGCACCTATTCTCCTAATTTGATGGCTAGGAAAACGGGGGTCCAGAGCAAGGCCAGTGGGCCAGTGAATGTTTCTTCCAACAAATACGGCCTTCGGGGGACTCACCTCCCTGTACCTGTGGGATCAAGGTGAGCGCCCCAGAAGACTCCTCCTAGGTAATAATAGAAGTAATAGCAAACCCTTGTACTTGCTGTGTACCAGGCACTGTTCTAACCACTTTTACAAAGATTAACTCACCTAGTCTCCATACATTCCTAAAGAGTAGGCACTGTTACCATCTCCCTGTTTTACAGATGAGGAAACTGAGGCACAGAAAGGCTAAGAGACTTCTTCAAGGTCACTCAGGGCCATGCTCCCACCTTCCGGAGTACGTCCATCCCTCACCTTCCACACGAGAGCCTTATACCTCTCCAGAAAGGGCCATCGAGTCTCATTCTTCCCCTCATTCCACGTGCAGTGGAATCATACAGTTTTCCTTCCGTGCATGATAATCCCACATCCTACATTTCCCAAGTTCCCCCAAATTCTGCACTCAGCTTATAGGAGCGTCACATCTGTCCTCAATAATGTGGAACGAGATCTCCATTTTAGCCTTTGTGTGCCTGAGCCACAGAGGCAGACCTGGTCTGAGTCCCAGGTTTACCCTTAATTGTGACCTTCAATAAGCTTATACGACGTGGAGGTCAACAGGCAAGCTCTGCCCAAATGTCCATCAACTGATGAATGGGTAAACAGCGTGTGGCGTATCCATCAATGGAATATTATTTGACCAAAGAAAGGAGTGAAGTACTGACACATGCAACGGTGCGGATGAACCTTTAAAACGTGACGCTCAGCGAAAGAAGCCGGACACAGAAGGACACATATTGTAGGATCTGTTCATATGAGATGATCATTATAGGCAAATCCATAGAGACAGAAAGCAGATTAGTGGTTTCCAGGGGCTGAGGAGTCTGTAGGACAATGGAGTGATACCTAAAGAGTTTCTTTTTTGAGCCAGTGAAAATGTTTTAACATTGACTGTGATATTCACACATCTGTGAATGTACGAAAAATCACTGAATTGTACACTTTAAGTGGGTGAGTTGTATGGTATGTGAAATATATCTTAATAAAGCTAAGAAGAAGGAGGAGGAGGAAAGAGATGGGGGGATGAAGATGGAGGAAAGGGGAGGAGGGTGCTTTAGAGCAGGACTGCCTGGGCTCAGACTCCAGATCTGCCCCTTTATAGCTGTACAGCCTCGAGCCAGTCGCCTGCGCCTCACTTTTCTTGTCTAGTAATAGCTGAAGATGAGAGCAAACAATATTAAAATGTTCAGCAGTCAGTATGGCAAGGACACTGGACCAGCTGTTAACCCTTTTGTTGCTGGATCATGCAGAGGTACAGGGAGAGCGCAGACGGACTGGGGTGACCAGGGGGGCACCGGGCATAACTCTTTGCCAGCCAAGAAAGAATTACGCCTTCAGAGTTCTAAACTTAGAGTTTGCTACCATGAAAGAAACCGCCTGAAATTCGGTTTGTCATCAACGGCGACAGAAGCCTTGACTTGCGTGAATACATCAAGGCATGTGGAGCCCATTTCCTCCTGCCCTTTCCCAAGCACCATTTTGCAGAGCAGAGATTTCCATGTAATTAACATGAGTTCATCAGTGTCGCCAACTTGGGTTTCCGTGGAGACTCCCTGCGCTTAATTAACGTGGCTAGGTTGCATCGCTGTTCCCGGTTCAGGCTAGCCTCCACTCACTTGCCATTTTATTCTTAACACCCCAAATTTAATCAGCGCTAATTATTTCTCCTTTGCCGGTGTTCACCTGGTCACGTGGCAGTTCTTTTTTCCTTTCTCTTCTTCTTTCTTGCTTTTCTTGATTCATACCCTAGAGAAGGGTAAAGCGGGGTGGGGGTGGGGAATAAAACCTGTTCTCTTTGGAGACAGGGGAGGAACCCTGGGAAGGTAAAGTACCAACATCCCAGTGCACGTCTCAGCTGATAGGACTCGTGGCTGCAGAACTAGGGAAGCAAGAGATAAAAACCAGGCAGGCAGGCAGGTTTGTACAGGAGATGAAAACTACACAAGATGACCTTTTATGGGGCCTTCCTCGCCTCTGCTGGAGGAACGGACGCCGAGTCCAGGCCTGAGAAGTCGCCATATTTGGAGAGAAAACGCTTGCAGTGTAGGTTTTCAAAAGATTTACAATGCACAAAGCTCCCAGGCTTATCTTCCAAGAGTCTCCCTTTGAGCCCAGAAAGGGGTGAAAATTGCAAGCAGAGGGCTGACAAATGGCATTCCTCAGGGGGAGGTAGACGCTTTCCAGTTTTATTGGGTTAAAAAACACTTGCATCAAATTACATTTCTCAAATCTGCAGAGCGGGCGAGCTTCAGAAGGCAGCAGGAGTTTAAAGCCAGATGAATCTTTGAAAGCTAATGTAAGCTCCCTGGGAATCAGCCTTGCCAGAGAAACAGTGGTGTGCGGTAGTTAAGAACATGGGCTCACCAGCTGTGCAACCACAGGCAAGTTACTTCACCTCTCTGAGCCTCAGTGTCCCCATCCATAAAATGGAGATAATAATTGTACTTACTCAGGGGATTGTTATGAGGATAAATGGGTTGTGAACTGAAGCAGCGTCTGGCAAGTGGTAATTATAAGCAAGCATTAGTTCCTATTGTCTCCTACCTCCCTGGTACCCTGCACCGGGCCTGGCAGAGAGTAGGGGCCAGTGAATGGTTGTTGAATGAATGAATGTGATGAAATGGGAGTCCAGAGCCCTGCCAAGGGCATCAGTAAGTGCCTCTGTCACCCAGACTTATGTCTCTTAATTCATTCCCTTAAAGCAGGGATCTCAGATTTGAATAAATGCCTTCAAGGGCCAGGCAGGTACAAATGAATAAAATAGGCTCGGGGATGCGGACGCAAACCTCTCTGTCAGACACTGGGGAAGTCCGGCCGGACCCAGCTTGGGACCCGGTCAGAATCAGTAGTCACTCGACCTGCGGAAACCCCCCCAGTGTCTGGCTCAGTCCCACACCCCATCCCCGCACCGAGATGATTCAGAACAACACAGTCCATTTTTAAAGTTCAATTTCTCTCCAGCCCACAGTATTCATAAGGAATTAAGGAAAGCATATCAGATATAGTCACGCATTGTTGTTAAGTTCTTGGCAAAGTTGCCAAATGTCAGGCAGCCGGCACGCCCGCGGTGCGCTCCACACTTGGGACCGATGCTTAAGCTGTCATAATAATGAATTGCTGTGCTCACTTAAGGCTCAGGAATGGGTCCAGGACACCACGTTCGCTTGAGAAAAGAAGTGCTTCACCAAGATGAAACCGTGTGCTGTGTTCACAAGGCAACAATCCCAAACACACCTTGCCGTGGGATGGGTGAGAGGGAAGGGTCTTTTCAACACAGCTCTAAAACTGCACTTGAGGGCTTCCCTGGTGGCGCAGTGGTTGAGAGTCCGCCTGCCGTTGCAGGGGACACGAGTTCGTGCCCCGGTCCGGGAAGATCCCACATGCCGCGGAGCGGCTGGGCCCGTGAGCCATGGCCGCTGAGCCTGCGCATCCGGAGCCTGTGCACCGCAGCGGGAGAGGCCACAGCAGTGGGAGGCCTGCGTACAGAAAAAAAAAACAAAAACAAAAAAACTGCACTTGAAGGTCTGAAATCTTTGTGAAGGGGCTGCACGGGTGGAGCATTCCACTCCTCCCTGCCCATCTCAGCAATAGTTCTGACATCCCACTATCAGCCCAGGACTCAGAGGCTGAAATGCAGATGCTCGGTAGTAACAGCGTGGAGACATTCAGCAAAAACGCTTGCACTCCAACTGTTTGGTTTAAAAGATGTGAGCAGCTTTTTAATCAGCCTGGGCCCTGGAGCCTACATGCCTCCAGCCGTTGGGCGCCTTGGCTCTCGCTACGAGAATCCATTCCTTGGGACGTCCTCATCTTTCTTCATTAAGCAACCGTCGCGGGGGAATTGATTCCTTCTGTAGGAGAGCAAGATCGTGAGGTTGTGTCTACATCAGCAGAACAGATATTTGAGATAATTAACCAAAAAAAAATGCGAGACCCCCAAGTGATGCCTGTGTCCGCTGAGGGCAGGGGGTGGAGAGGCTGAAATCCAGAAAATGCCAGGGATTTTCCCCAGAGCCCAAATCTCAGACATCCTTCCCCACTTGTTCCCAAGGCCTGGACGGAGCAGTGGCTCAGTAGATAGCTGTGGAATGAGTGAGTGAGGGAGGGAGTGAACGAATGACTCAATGACCTGTGTGTCAAGGCGAACAGCTGCCTGTACAGTCAGAACTGGGTTGGAATCCCAGATCTACCACTTAGAGGCTAGCAGGTCTTGGTCAAGACACTTTTGGTTTTATGGGCCTCGGTTTTCCCCCCATCAGAATCTCAGGAACTCTCCTAAGCTGCTGTTTAGATTTTCTAAAACAAACCCCAGCATCCGTCCACTTCTCTTCGCAGCTGTGCTTCCTAAGCTCGCGATCGTTCATTTCATCAGGAGCAGGCTTTTCTCCAGACCTCGAGAGAAAGACCACCTTGGAATTCTTTACTCTCCCTCCTGCAGAACCTGCCTGGGTACCCCTTCCTGTCGCTGGAAAACCCCCAACAGCTGAAGCCTACATCTGCGATTAAAAGCGCTTCTGCTGATTTCCTGTGATGGCCTCATCCAGGGACCCTCCCAGATCTGGGGATCTGGGGCCAGGATGGTGGCCAAGCATCGTATTTCAGGGTCTCGGTTTTGAAGTCAGGCTAGCCTGAGCTCAGTGGTGGGGCCCTCCTCTGGCCAGAGGTGCCGCTTTGCCTCTGAGCTCTCGTCTGTAAGGTTGGGGTTTAGTGTCACCCTTTGAAGAGGCTTGAGGTGTAGAGCTGATGCATAAGGAGAATGATGCCTGAGAGCCATGCCCCCTCCCTTAGCCGTGGCGTCCAGGGTCCCAGGGTTGGTCCCAACTGGTTTCTTGAAAGCGCTGAGTCCTCAGCATCCGCTGAAGAATTCCCACTCTCGGGCAGGCCACCTCGTCAGCAGACGTGACGTAGACTTCACACAGCACCCGGGCCATGTTGCCTAGAGGCTGGTACAAGCCACCAGGGGTACAAAGGATGATTTTTATATGTACAGCCACTTTTAATCTTGATAATTATGTGTGAATTTTGATGGTGCGTCAGGAAAACTCTAACAAGCACTTCAGAGTCGTAGTGTCGTGGATGTTATTGCTTAGGAAGGAACTAAAGTAGATACGGTTGTTTGTTCAATGTTAATGTAAAGAAAAATATTAATAGTGAAAGAAGTGGTGCATGGGTACTATGATAGATTATGATTATGATTGTATGTGAATGACTGAATTTCGGAAAACTTGGAATCAGGCAGAGCGGGGGAAATGTCAGGTTTAAGCTGCAGAGCAGGTGGTGGTGTCTTTACAAAGTACTGAAATGCAAGCGAGATGGCTGACCTTGACCCAACCCCGGAGCAACTTTAACTCCCCAGTGTTAAATGGGGAGCTCTGAATACTTCTCCAGTTCCTTTCTAGTCATGATATGCCTGGCACGTAGCACATACTCAATAAACAGTTGCATTATTATGGTGCCGAAGAGGAGGTGATTGTGGCCAGTTGATCTAATGGGTTCCAATCCTGTTCAACCCCACCAGCAGCTGTGTGACCCTAAGCAAGTTGCTTAACTTCTCTGAGCCTCAGTTTCCTCATCTGCAGATGGAGGTTTTCATCAGAGCAGCCCTGTTTATCAGAGTAAGGCATTTTCATGAGTAGCTTGCTCCCAGATCACTTACGACATGCCTATTCATGCGAAACTCCGTGCCTGGTACCATGTTGAGCAGTTTCTGCCAAAGTCAGTGTGTTGGGCTTGAAACCACACCGCTGAGAGTTTATACCCCAGCTCTGCCACCAAAAGTCCATGTAACCTTAGGCAAGGTACTTCCCGTCTGGGGATCTCGGTTCCCTCATCTACGAAATGGGGGGGGGGGTCCCCTTCATTCCCACACGTTCTCATTAAGAAAAGCTCGGCTTGGCTCCTTTTCCAGCCATCCAGATGTTTCTAAAATACAGCAGTTCCAACACTGCAGAGACCAAGCATGTGGGTGATTATCTCCAGTTTTCACATTACATTTGTCATCTAGACAGGCTTTAAGTATGTGGATAATGAACTCAGAATTCCAAATGAACTTCAACCAATTCCTCTCTCGCTCTCTCTTTGAGACAAGAAAGTTTTCTTTGAAGGAAATGAGGAAAATTCATCCTTTTTTCCTGCTCCCAGCAGAACACCAGGGCTTGCCCAAGGCCGAGTGGTGGGAAGCCGACTTGCCAGAGGGAGAAGACAGAAGCTTCAGGGGGAGTTTAAGGTGGCGGTTGGACACCCAGGCTCTGGAATTCCAAAAGACGTGTGTTCCTATCTCGCCTCTGCCACTTAGCAACTCTGAGACTTAAAATCCTAGGGGCCTCCTCGTGTGGATAATAATGCCTATGTCACTGGCTTATGATCAAGACTAGATGTACTAAAATATTACATATAATGTATTATGCCAATTCTCCATGACAGCCATGAAGAAACTGCCCTATAAGGTTTGGTGCTATTCTTATACCCATTTTATTGATGAGAAAACTGAGGCACAGAGAGGTTAACCAAATTCCCCAACTTCGGAGATAGTAAGTGGTAGAACTAGGAAAGGAAACACTGTAGAAATAATAAATACATAGATCATTACAATTGCAAAGGAAACGGTGTGATGGGAGATGCCATGAAGGGATTTGGGGTTTAGGGACAGTGCCTCTTAGGAGTGGGTCTATCCAGACAGAAGTTTCTGCCCCCCAGGATGTGCTGGTAAATGTTTTACAACCAGCTCTCTGGGAAAAACAAAGCAAAACAAACAAAAAATCCTAGTTTGTAGTGTTTGCCAGTTTCTGGGGTGTAAATACGCCTCCCATTGTGGCCAGTTTCAAGCTACCAATGTGACATCGTGGAGTGCAGAGTTGGGAAGGCGACAAACACAGCCCACACACAGTCACTCTCACTACTTTTTTGTCCCCACCTGACTTCTGATAGTTTCCCCTGAAACAACCCTTTGGCTGCCTTTCCTGGGCCACGTCCCTCCACCTCCGCTACTGAACCATCACAGAACGTGCTGGTGCAAATGAAATGTATCCATGGGGCCCCACGTTACCCCTCTAGGGGGAGCCCGCTGGGGACTGAGTTGGATCAGACCAGTCAAAATAATGGGGCGTGGGCTCAGGGAGTCGGGGAGCAGTGTCCTTCCTTGAGCTGAGTGGTCCCTGCACACGGCAAAGACCATTTTCAGCAAAATGGACAGCAGTGGAGCCTTGGAGGGAAGTGGCTTGGGTGTCATTAAAATTTCATGCACTGCTGCTGCACGCAAAATGCAGTGAGTGTGTGTGTGTGTGTGTGTGTGTGTGTGTGCGTGTGCGCGCGCGCGCACGCGCACCCGCCCAGAAGCCCCCAAGCCAGTTTTCAAGATGAATCAAGTCCACGGCTCCTTCCTGCCATGGCCACCCCCTCCCTCGGAGCTCTTAATGTAAAGTTCTGACAAATGTAGAGCTGCCTAATCAACTTGCCTGTTGTCTCCTAAAAATACGTGTTCTCCTGGCTTTCCTTTGGAGAAAAGAGCAGAGTGGTAATCAGATGGAAAGGTCACATTATACCAAGAAATGGGACTGTGCTGGAAGAGGGCCTGCACCTCCCCCTGCCCGGATGCGTGTGTTGGACACGTTTCCTCTCTGCATTTCATCAACGACCAAGAAAGCATGGCCGCCTTCAGAGAAACCCACTTGCTGCTGCCCCAGGGCAGCTTAGTGGAGGGACCCCTCTCCGAGCTGAAGGATGGGGTTTTCCTAACTGCCTTACGCAACGGAGGCTATTCCTCGACCACCTTGCTTCCTCCTGTCCTGCCTTCCCGCACACACCTGCAGGGATCCAGTTAACCAGAATGAAGAAACTGGCTCGCTCTGGCGGGAAGAACATAGGTAGTCGTGTCTACCTGGGTCCTTTGGGGAGCAGGTACCAAGACAGAGTTACAAGGGCAAGGGAGTTGTTTCAGGTCATGCCTGTGATGGTTCAGAAGGCCAGGGAGCAGGACTGAGCAGGGTGAGCCCTCAGGCTGTGATGAGGTCTGACGCTAGGGAGAGAGGTGGGGGGAAGGCGGATCGAGGAGGAAAAGCATCAGGCTGCAGTGCAGCTCTGAGCGTCTCGGCCAGCCCAGCGGAGGGCTTCAGCGCAGATCGCCTATCGGAGGAGTCCCACGCTGGGCGGAAATGGCCAGCCCAGGACCCTCCCGGTGCTCTGTCACCGCTGGGGCTGTCCAGACAGTGAGTGTCTGCAGCTCCATTGCTGTGCTCTTAAATCACTCAGGGGCTTGACCTAAGTATGAGGCCAGAGTCATTTCAGGATGCTGGCTTTGTCTGGTCCAGCTTCAGTCCTCCCTTCCATTCCTTTAAGCCGTTTGCCCTGCTGCCACCAGACTACGTGGATGGAGGTTCTACCCTCTGTATTCCAGCCCAAGTCACAAGAGATGGAGCAGTAGACTAAGAAGTATTTCCCAGTTGCCATAAAGCTTCGTCTCTGTGGCCCACGAAAATCTGGGAAAGTCAAATAACCAGTTCTGTTTCCCATTATTCTCAGTGTCTACATTAACCTTGTTAAACGGTTATGATATTATAAATAAGGTTGATGTCATCTTTGACCATCATCCCAAAGCAGTTCCTACCCCAGAAGTAGGTGTTGTTAACTATTTAGTGTGATTCCTTCCATAGCGCCCCCGCCCCGCCGCCCTTTTATGCACAGCTAGCACTGGGGAAATTTGGAATCAAACCCGGGACAATTTGGTTCCGAAGTCTTTCCATTTTACCTCCACACATTTTCTCCTCCACCAGATGTCACTACTCTGTTAACCAGGCTCTGAAACGCTTTGCCAAGGAGCATAAAGGAGTGCTTACTGCATGCCAGGCTCTGTGCTAAGTGCCTCAAATAACCTTTACAACAACCCTGTGATGGGTGGTGCTATTGGTCCCATTTTACAGACACACAGACTGAGGCTCAGAAAGATTAAGTAACTGGCAATAGAGCTAATGAGTGTCAGAGATGGGATTTGAACCTAGATCTGTCTGTGTTCTTGACAAATATGACACCTACCTCCCAGGACACGGCTGAAATTTGACCTCCCTCCAACAAGTGGCAAGTGCGCTGCTAAAATTGATTTCTTTGGCCGAACTCTTCAAGGTACATGCCTAGAAAACATCACAGGCAAGGCCCTATGCACAGGCCAAGCTTGACACAGGCTTGTCATGACAGCAGGCTGTGGACCTACTGGACACGTGCGGAGAGCCAGGCCCACTGATGGAATCCTCCCTCTGTATGTGATGGTCAACCACTAATCCGAGATGTCGGTACCAACTGATGCTCAGCTCAGAGCCCACACATTCTGGTGGAGCTGGGACCAGAGCGCATGGTCACGAGATGACTGTTTTTGTTCAGTTCTCTATTCATTCTAGAAACCCCCAGCTCAGCCTGGCCAGGTCATACCAGACAGTGGCCAATTCCGACACTGAAGTGGGGAAGAGAAAACAAACAAACAAACAAACATAACAGGAGCTACTGCCAAACCTTTGCTAGGAAGCTAAAAATAGCCGTTGCTGTGATGGCCACAGATCATGAAACGCATATGCCAACATAATAGCCCTGTGTAAACTCTCCCCATGTCGGGTGTCCTCCAAGCCACTCACAATTAAGTGTAAGTGATGATGTATCGGACATCATTTTCCAGGTGGAGGACACTCCAATGCTTTGTGGCCTGAGTACACAGCAAGTGTTGGGAGGGCGGGGCTGAACTGAAGAAGAGCCAGGGCTAGCATCTGGAGCCGTTGGCAGTCCCACTGCCGTTGCTGGGTGTCGGCTGGGGACCCCCAGGACCCACAGCACTGTTCTGGGCTTTGCGGGCGCACAGGAATAAAGAGAAAGCATGGCATAGCATGGCAGAGGTTAACATCTTATTTAATCCCCACCGCAATTCTATGAAATAGACACTCTAATAATCATACAGTGCCTCGTGCATGGTGAGCCCTCAGTGAAATTTTATTTACACTCAGTTCTTCCTTGAAAGTATTTACGGTGAAATGTGCAAACAGATCAGATGAAGATTTAAGCGCCATAGCAATGCACAGTAATTCACCTGCATATAGATGTAGATGGTAATTGGCGTGTGGGAGATGCTAGACCTTGAAAGGTGATGACAGGTGTGAACTGACCCAGGGAAGCTGCTGGAGGGGGTCATAATCCTTGTGGCATGACTTAAAAGTTAAGCAGGCAGGAGTCTGAACACCTTGCTTGGATATGAAGCAGAGCTACATACAGCAGGTGAAATGCAGATGTGAATTAAATACAGATGTGCATAAAGTGGACAACTTGAAAGTCAAGCCCAACTCTGATGGTTAGTGAAATGTCTGGGGATGCAGGCAGGAAGGTACCCCACAAATGGGCATAAATGGAATCGGATTGTGGAGTCGGACTGCAGAGAGTCTAGTCCACCTCACACACAGAGGCTCTAGGAGGTGGCCACGTGTCTCAGAGGCACTCAGATTTCCAAGGACACGCACACCTGTTTTATTGCACTTTGCTTTATTGCACTTCACAGGCATTGCATTTTTTACACATTGAAGGTTTCTGGCAACCCTGCTTCAAGCAAGTCTATTGGCATCATTTTCCAACAGTATTTGCTCACTTTGTGTCTCTGTGTCACATTTTGGTAATTCTGGAAATATTTCAAACTTTTTTCCTTATTATATTTGTTATGGTGTTCTGTGATCAGTGATCTTTGGTGTTACTATTGCAAAAAGATTGCAACTCACTGAAGATTTAGATGATGGTTAGCATTGGTTTTACATACCAATGCTGTTGCACGCTTAGACTACAGTATAGTGTCAACGTGACTTTTACATGCACTGGGAAAAAAGAATTCATGTGACTTGCTTTTTTGCGATATTGGCTTTATTGTAGTGATCTGGAACTGAACCTGCAATATCTCTGAGGTGTCCCTCTACTGGAACTGAATATCTTGGATGCCGTTGATTTCATGTCCTTAAGAGGACAACCACGGTGGGCGGGAACAGACGTGTGCTGGCTCCAGCTCATCCTGGCTCCCAGAGCCTAGTGCCTTCATCTCTTCCCAAATCTGCATTCGGTGACATCATGAAGGTAGTTTGAAGTCAGCCATGGTGGGAGTATTTACACCATGGGAACTGGCAAATGCTACAGATCAGGGTTTTGTTTTGTTTTGTTTTGTCTCCCTGGAGAGCAGGTTGTTAAACATTTATCAGCATTACTGGGTGAGAAATTCATATCAAAAAAGTATAATGATATGATGAGGTCATAAAATCTCAGAGTGGAAATGGATTTTAGATCTCCTCTTACCCAATCTCAGATTTGGTGCTGGAATTCTTCTCCCGGAGGTTTCCCTGAGGGAAAGACAGACACCACTAGCAGAGAGTGAGATGAGTTTTCGGCGTTACACAGACTATAACATGAGATGACATAGTGGAAAAGGTCGTCTTTTTTCAGGTCTCCTCTGTCCTTTTGTATCATGCAAAGGAGAAAGCCTCATTTTAGTGCTAGTTGCCTTTAACACTTGTCTCACCCTTGTAACTCTCCCTTTTAACCAGGAGAGGGCAGGGCCCCCAAACTCAGAGCCTTGCGCAGGCAACAGTGCAAGCTCGGATTGCATAACATTGTTTTGTTTCACTGTATTTGCTTTTATGGTTACCTTCTATTTGTGACAGGCAGTAATGGCTTTCCACCTATAGTGCTGGTATCAAGCTTCCTCTTTACTGTGTTTTTAAATGAGCCTATTTAAAGACAACTATTCAGTAATTAATAATACAGGTGGTGCAGAGAGATGGCAAATATCCTGAAGGTGGTTTGCAAATGACCGAAGTGTGAGGAACACAGATGTACCCTACGTAAGGCAGACTTCACTTGCATACCTCCCGTCACAGGGAGGTCACCACTTCACAATGCATCTCTTTTGTTACTGTAATCAGTGCGATGCCCCATTCAAATAAAAAAGGCTTCTTTCATTTTCCTCCCCACCAGCACCCGTTAAAAATTCAGTGTATTTTCTATGGTGCTTTCCTACTGGACCAAACCCACCCTCCCCCTCCCCCGCCCAGTCCTCACGGTTTCCTGTTTCTACTCTTGCCCTGTCTTTGGCTCAAGGTTCCCATTAATTATCATGGACTTTTGAGCCTCTGTGGTGCGCTGAGCTGTAATGTTCCTGAAGGTCTAATCCTGCCCTTGGTGTGTCAACATTTCTCCTGTTGAAGCTATTCTGCTTATACGGGAAGAATTGAGGTTGTGGGTACCCGGCAAAGGCAGCAGGGGACTTTGTTTCTATGCACATGATCCCTGGAGTTACATTCCGTAGCTCCTTTGGAAGCCAGCTTCTCCGTGTGATGTCCTGACATTCAGACCCGGTGGTAGCTGCTATGAGCCCCTGTCTGTCACGGCCTTGCTAGGTACCAGGCACCAAACCGAGAGCTTCTCGTGCCTCCTCTCACCCGCACCTCACAACAGCCCTACCCCATTCTACACACAGTTGGCTGCAGCTCAGAGAGGCCAGGTCACTCTCTCAAGGTCACCCAGCCAGTGAGCAACAGAGCCCAGACTCCTGAGCAGCTCTGTGAGTCCCCAGAGTTGGCGCTCTTAGCCCATGACAAGGATTTCTCATCTCTCCCTGCAATGGGAGGTTGAGACAGGTGACAAGGGGGGATGTCCACGCTGTAACCAGAGAGCCTCTGAGAAGAGGTCTAGTTCGCTAAAGTCAGAAGAATGTGCAGCCAGTGAACACAGAGCAGGCTGGATGTCTGCAGGCAGCTGGCACCTTCGTGTGATCTTCCATCCTTATCATTAGTGATCGACAGCGTGTGTGTGTGTGTGTGTGTGTGTATGAGAGAGAGAGAGAGACAGACAGACAGAGGGAGAGACCCTACGTGACCCTTATCTAGGCAAATTCACACCCCTCTTCCTCCCCAGCAAACATACAGTTTTCAGGTACTTGAGCCACAATTGTTTTTCTCTTGCCAATATTCAGTCATTAAAATAAAATTTAAAAAATCTGTGAATGGGCTCAGTCGCAGCCTGCAGTGTTTCACCACGAGGCAGAGATGTATCTTCCAGCTCTTTGTTCAACACTCACCCATTGAGCAGACATTGCCTGCTGCCCTAATGTGTGCCAGGCAGCACACCGGCCACCGCGGGTCCAAGGGAAGCCAGACGGCACCATCTCTGCCCTCTGTGTGCCTCCTATCAAGGGCTTACCACTGTGAAGGGTGTGACAGAGGGTGCAGAGTGCTGTGGGAGCACATAACCGATGAGGGGAGGAGGGAAAAGTGTTCCTGGCAAGGGGAATAGAATCTGTGAAGGCCCTGAGGCCTGAGAAAGGAGGAGGGACTCCCAGAGGTCCAGGACGGCCCATACTGCGGGGCTGGCCCATAGCAGGTATTCAGTGAGGTATGAATGAATGAATGGGTGAGCAGAGAGGATGAGGGGGGCAGTGGGCGCTGAGGATGGAGAGGTGCACTCAGGCTAGCCATGAGGTCTCTGCTACAAAGAATTTTGGCCTTGATCCTGACAGCGAGGGGAGGGCTTGGAAGCTTTCTCAACAAGAGTGGTGTGGTCACATTTGCGCTTCTCTGGAAATACTGGGCCACTGAGCTGTGACTGGCTCACCACTCACCCTCCAATGCCAATAGGAAGCTTTCCTTCTCCCCTGGGCCATGAGGCAGCTCAAAATGTCCCAGCCCCCTGGGAACGGTCTCTCCTTCCCCATCAGCCGTTCCTCCGAGAGAGTCGAGGAGTTTTACACCTGGAGGAGCTGCTTCGGGCCGGCCTGCCAGCCGCGTGGTCGCAGCTGAGCTTGTGCAGGCGTGGCTGAGGTGCGGACAGCACTAGACGCAGCTGCTCGGTCCACGAACCAACTAACAAACTTACTACGTGCTTTAATTTCGGTTTCTGCAAAAGCAGAGCCTGAGACAAGGACTTGAGGGCAGGGAGGGTATTTGGAAGGTGATCCCAGGAAGCAGGAACTGGAGAGTGGGGAAGTGAGAGAAAGATGACAAACCAAACAGGGGCCCACTTTGAGGAACCCTCTGAGAAGGGCAAGCCCTCTGGGAAACCCGTGCAGAGCAGGAGGCCGGAGCCTTCATCCACTTGCCTCATCCTCCATCGGTAGGGGGTTGCCCCAGAGGTGTGGGCTGCACCTGCGTGTGGGCTCAGCAGACTCCTGGGACTCCGGAGCAAGACACGAAGTAGAAAAGAGGACAGGCACGTGCTGGAGGTGGGACACTGCCACTGCGCATGGGACCTGTCCCCACCGCAGCAGCTGAAGCTGGAGGTGTGCCCAGAGGATATGGTGTGTTCCACTGAGTAACAATTCCAGGTATTTCCCATGTGCCAGGTACGTTAACCCACGTTCAGACACCCCTTGACTCATTCAGCCCAGCCAGAAACACTGTGAGGGGAACCTTACCACCCCTATTCGCCAGATGAAGACACTGAGGCCTAGAGAAATTACGTAACTTACTGAAGGCCACAGATCTGGAAGTGGTTGCATGAATAGGTGTTTAAACCCAGATCTGCTCTCGCCAGCACAGCATCTCTTTCTGGGAGTTCTAGAGAAGTCATTCTGGCTCCAGCCACATTCCTGTTTCCACAATACCACATAACCCCACCCTCCAAGCCACAGATGATTGGACCAGAGGAAGACATCTGATACAAGCTGCACCAATCAGATTTGGTGGGAATTTGGACTTTGGATACTGATCCAGGCGACCACAGAGTGAGGACATGAGGAACTTCGGGGCTGGAAGCGCCATTTTGGCACAGCTCTTACTGGCTCTGTAAAAGGGGGCAAAAGGAGCCAGGCTGCAGAGAGGAAGAAGAAAGAAGCAGGTGTGTAGAGAAATGGTGCACGTGAGGGCCCACGCCTTTTGAAGAGTCCAGGAGACAGAGCAAGGAGCCGAGCTTTCTTGCTCGTTGGCTTCCATTGTTTCCCCCACTGGAGTTGGATGAATATGTTTCTGTTTCTGCCAATCGCAGATTCCCCCAATAAAACACAGTCTGAAAAAGACAAGAGCCATGAAAACGGCATGGTCGTGATGTGGGTGAGTGCATTATGGGCAGATGAGAAGGTGTGGAGTTTGCGTGGGTTTCTCTGTTATATCTCTGGCCACTTTAAAGAGACAGAGCGAAGATGAGGGAGAGGAAGGGAGTCAAACACACAGGTACAGAATGAAAGGTGCTTCATTGGGGGTCCGGCGTCTGATTCTTAAGAAAAGGACCACAGCTCGGGCCTCATCTTCCCGTCAGTGCTTTACCACGAACAAAAGCAGCTGGGCAATGGGTTTCTGCATCCGGCAAATCCCACTTCACTTCTCGCCCCTCTCTTGGCTGCAATGTAAGACAGTTTGAGAAGAAATTAATACTCGGAGTCGGTGTCAGCCCTGCTGACAGCAGGTGAAGGTTGAAAGACAAATTGCTCGTTACAGTTCGGGGGGCCGGAGCTGGGGGAGGACAGCCGTGCCGTCCCCTGCCAGCTCCAGGCGGCTCCCACCAGTGACTACCTCGGCGCGGGACTCGCCCCGGCTTCTGCCCGCCTGTGAGGTTTGGGGTGGGGGGCTGCAGCGGGGCTGGCTCTAGGCGAGCAGCCCATTCAGACCTCCTTGGGGCCCCTCGTCAGCCATGTCTGTAGCATGTCACCATGTCACCGGCGTGACACAAGCCTTACGCTCTAGAAAAGCTGCTTGTCCTAGGTCGTGGCGGCGGCCCTCGGCGGCAGCAGAGCCAACAGGAAGGCAGAGGGACCTTGGGACAATGACAAACGTGGACAGAATCCCCACTGTCTCCCCTTGCCTCGCATTCTCTGTCACTCCCCTCTGAGTTTTTAATTGATGACACCGTGACTGCTTGACATTCGGGGTATCGTGTTTTGTGCATTGAGTCCCACATGAGCCCCCGGACCCAAAAGGCAGCTGGGGGCTGATACCCAGACAGTGCTGCGTTCACTTACCACGTCCCCTGGCGAGGGGCTGCATCTGTGCAGAGAGAGGGTGGCTTTTTCTAATTTGCACAGAGGTGCCTGAAGTGCTGAATGAAGGTCCTGGCAACATTGTATCTGAGATCTACTGGCTTATTCATTGTCCGTCTCCCCCGAGTAGAGTATAATAAGCTCCGCGAGGGCAGGGACTGTGCTGGAAACATTCCACTTGCCTCTCTAGGTTGGCCGGCCACCCTCCTCTCCTCCCTGTTCCGCAGCCCCCCGGGGAGGGCGATTCGTGGCCTGCGTCAACGAGCAGCCTCCTCTTCTGGCATCTGGTTGGATTCAGCCAATAGGAGGCTCCACTAAGAGGTCAAAGGGCAGGAGGAGGCACGGGTCAGAGTATTTGTTCTCCATCTCCTTTCTGTCCTGTCGACGTGGTGGGCTGTGAGTCTCTACCAAGGACCGCGGCTCCTGTCCCAAGTCTGTACGGCCACCCTCTTTGGGTTCTGGTCACTGCTCCCTTGCTTTGCCTCTTCACAGGCCTAAGAGTGGGAAAGGCTCCCTGCTGTTGTGGCCCCAGGGTGCTGTGCTATCCATGAAGGTTTCTTTGCCTCCTGCCCACGCCTCTGTAAATAGTCCCTTTATTCAACATTCCTCACATCCCCAATCTGAGTGCAGCATTTCTTTCCTACTGGGAGCCCCATTAGGTTATGGGAACTTTGCTTGGTTCATCACTAGGTCCCCAGCACTGAGAGTGCCCAGCACGGCGCAACCACCGGTATCTATTGAATGAATGAATTCTGGTCCCCAAAGTGGGGACAGCTTCTTGGTTTCTTGTTGCTTTGTCAAAGGCTCGCTGGTATCTTCTTTATTCAGTTACAGCGCAGCTGTTGGAAACTGGTCACCAGGACTCTCCCTCCCACCTCAATCTTCCATGTTCAGCAGACCCTAAATCTCCCCCGTTCTCAACCGTGTATTTCAGACGACGATTAGACCCTGTCTGAAGAGTTTGGCTTTTCTCTCTCGCCAAGGGGGAGCAGGGGCAGGGCGGGGAATACAAGCGATACACTTAGAGAAGCATCCATTGTGATTTCCAGAAAGTCAAATGTTTCCTCCGCCGTTCTTTTTTTTTTTACACCTGCTTGCTGGACCTCATCTCCTAAATTAGCTCCAGCGGGTGTTCCTTCCCCAGGATAATCCCAGTCTGGAAAAGCGTGGGGCAGTCACGGGGGCAACAGAGCCAGTTAGTCTGGGGAGACTTCGTGCAGTGGCAGTGAAGGCACGAGCCCTCCAGAGCTGCCATTCGAGGGCTGTTGGGCACAGTGACCAAGTGGCAGCATTCCAGCCCTGGAGACCCTGCGGGATTCTCCCTCCAGGATTTTGCAGAAATGACACAGTCAGAGAAAACAGTGGCTTCATGGCGGCCTGACAGGGACCTTGAGACGAATGCTCCCCACCCCAGAAATCAGAGGCAAACAAACGTAGGAGACAAGGGAAGGCAGTTATGACACAGCCGGTGCCTGCAGCTCTCCTGACCATCTGAGCATCCCAGGAAGCCTCTCCCCTCCGAAAAGTCGAATTCATATGGTGCTAAGTAGTTGGGGGAGAAGAGTTGGTGCAGGGAGACGCAGGGTGGCTCTTTCTATGGAGAATTCTCCAGAATCACGTAGACAGCACCCCATCCACCTTCCCTTTCTCTCCCTCTCCCCTCCTCTTTCTCTCTTTCTCTCTCTCTCTGTCACACACACATACACACACACACACACACACACACACACACACACACTCCAATTCAAATGATGCAGCCCTTCCACCTCCCAAACCCAGTTCCCACAAAGCCTTGTTTACACAGGCTAGGAAAAGTGACATTGCCCACTGGACAAGTAGCTTTTGATTAGAAACACTGAACTCTGCCCAAGTAATTGTGCTACACACAAGAAAAACATTTGAGGGCCTGAGGAGAAGTTTCTCTTTGTTCCCAGGAAGCCTGAAATCATGGTTTAAAAAAGAAAAGAGACCTCTGGCTTGCACGATCTGAACAAAACTTCCATCCGTACTGCCACTTGCTACATTTTTCTATAATGAGCATGTGGGATGTTTTCTGCACATTATGTTTAATAGCAAAGGTCGTAAATAAAATTCACTAGTGTTGCCAAAAATCCATAAACAAGTAGAAATCTCCTTTGAGTATCACTTCCTGTCTGTCTCCAGCCTCTGGAGACGAATCCTTTTATGTATATGATGTGGCTTCCCCATCCCCTTTCTTTGTAGGTATGATTGTATATGTATGAATCTTTACACAGATTTTATTTTGAGGATTATTTTGTTTGTCATAAATGGAGTTCTCCCATATGTATTACTTCAGAACTTTTTAAAACTTAAGAATGTATCTTGGAGATCTTTGCATGGTGGACCCAGTGCATAAAAACTAACCTTATTGTTTCTGTTGGCTGCCTGGAATTCAGTAGTGTTATGGACCCATAGTTTCTATTTCTAGGTCCCTGCTGATGCACACTGCTAACATCTCATTGTTACACATGTTGCTACAATAAAATGCTGGTCTGTTGCCTATCTGGACATATGAGCCACTATTTCTATAGGGAAGAAGCAATTATATCAATTAAGATACTTTGGGCTTCAAAGAAAAGAAGACTGAAGTGGCTAAGCAACAAGGGCTTTATTTTCCCATGTTAACAAGAAGTCTAACGGTCAAGTTCCAGAGATGGTTAATTCAGGGGCTCCATGCCATCATCACGGACCCAGGTGCTTTCTTTCCACGTTTACGCTCTGCCACCCTCAGTGAGTTGGGAATGCCTCCCCCATGGTCACAGGATGGCTGGAGATGTCCTAGGTGACACATAAATATATATTATATATTATATATATTATATATATAATAATATATATATTATATATTATAATATATATTATTATATATATTATATATTATATAATATATATTATATATTATATAATATATAAATAATAACTTTATATAATAAAATATTTAAGTTCTCTTGACAGTCTCAAAAAAAAAAGAAAGAATGAAGAACACTTAGATCATTTGTCTCTGTTCTTGGAGTCTCAAGGGTTTCTGTAACAGTTCACAAACAAAGGAAGAAATTCCATTTCAAGGAAGAGGTTATGAAGACATGCTTTCCAAACCCTGTGCTTCAGGACAAAAGTGGCTTGACAGATGTTAAAATGCGATTTGGAAACACCACATGAAAAGTCCACCTTTAAGAGTCTCATGGCTCACAAATAGTATAGGGACCACCTCTGGGTTTTTTTAATTCATTCATTAATTTATTATTATTATTTTTGGCTGCATTGGGTCTTCGTTGCTGTGCGCAGCCTTCTCACTTCAGTGGCTTCTCTTGTTGCAGAGCACGGGCTCTAGGCGTACGGGCTTCAGTAGTTGTGGCACGCAGGCTCAGTAGTTGTGGCATATGCGCTTAGTTGCTCCACGGCATGTGGGATCTTCCCGGACCAGGGCTCAAACCCGTGTCCCCTGCATTGGCAGGCGGATTCTTAACCATTGCGCCACCAGGGAAGTCCTTCCAGCTCTGTTTTGACCATGACCTCTTCCAAGCTGTGTGACCTCAGGCCCATCATCTTACCTCTCTGAGCCTTGTTTTACTCATTGTCAGAAGTCCTCACATGGCTGGGTCGGGGGGGTGGACTGTATGCCCTTGGCTCTTCCCAGGCTCACACACATCCATGACTTCCTGCAGCAGCATCTCTGGCTCTCCACCTGGGGTCTGGGGCAGTCCAGAAAGGGCAGGAAGGTGATAGGCTCCAGAACAGCCCCCCGCTAATGGCAGACAAATGTCCGTGGATACGTACCTGGTTGCACTGCCTTCAGAAACGACAACTCTGAGGCATGTTCTGTACCAGGAGTTGACAAACAACGTCTCTGTAGCCAAATCCAGCCCATCACCTGCTATTATAAATACGGTTTTATTGGAAAACAGTGACACCCGTTTGTTTACATGCGGTACATACTGCCTGTGACTACCTTGATACTTCAAGGGGTAGAGTTGTGCAATAGACTGCATACCCTGCAAAACCTCAAATAGTTATTGTGTGGTCCTTTCCAGACAAGTTTGCTGAGCCCTGCTCTCTCCTATCCCCCAATGGTCCCAGTGGGATGAGCCCCAGTTGCCCACAGTGGTAACCTG
This sequence comes from Grampus griseus, assembly GCF_964374135.1. Taxonomy (NCBI): domain Eukaryota; kingdom Metazoa; phylum Chordata; class Mammalia; order Artiodactyla; family Delphinidae; genus Grampus; species Grampus griseus. The sequence continues at coordinate 10,004,737 of NC_139006.1, read as the reverse complement.
CTTTCCCATTAGCACACCTTCCTCTTCTTGTCTCACTTGCTCACTGTGCTTTCTGGGGTCACCTCCCAAATATGCGACTTGTGCTCATAAAGCTGCAATGTCCTAGGCAGAGTTGGAAAAGAAGTAGATATATAGAATGGAAAAAGGAAGGGCATTGCAGACAAGAGTGGGTCTGAGGTCCAGGGCCAGCGCATCTCATGGGGTGGGGTCCCCCACCTCTCATCATTTCCACAAATCACACACGCACACACATACCCCACAGGCACGCACACACATACCCCACAGGCACGCACGCACATACCCCACGGGCACGCACACACATACCCCACAGGCACGCACGCACATACCCCACAGGCACGCAGGCACATACAGCGACCTTGCCATTTGTTTGGGGTAGTGGTTTTGCTCCCATTCCTGTTGGGGGTTGGGGACTTGTAAACTAAATGGAAAATGCAAATGAGAAGACAAGGGTACTTCTCTCGCCTCTGCACTAAGGAGAGCACCCTGATCCCTGTCTAGTAAGTGGCCACATGAAAGAGTAGATTCTCCATAGGGAAATACCTGTTTAGTCTGTAACTACACTTACTTTTTATATATAAAATAAACAGGTCATGAAACACCTCTCCTAGATGGGGAGGGGACTCCTGATGTCTCACTGTTACACGCAGTGGCACAATAATGCCAGTCTCAATTCAGGGGACAAGGCTATAGTGTCTTAAACACGCCCAGCATCCTCCCACCTGCAAACACTTGCACAAGCTGCTCCTGCTACTAGAACACCCCCTTGATAAATGTACTTTTATCATTATTTGGGTCTTAGTTTAGATATCACCTCCCCAAAGGAACTTTCCCTAATTCTCCCTCCAAATGCCCCTCTGTAACACTGTTTGCTGTGCTTACTAGACTTTTCCATTGTGGTACTTACCGTAGTAACTAAATCAATGTTTGTTTAATATCTTTCTCTTCCAACAGACTATAAGCTTCATGGGTACATAAGCTTCTTTTGAGCATATACCCAGAAGTGGAATTGCAGGATCATGTGGTAATTCTGGCTTTAATTTTTTTAGGGAACCATCATGTTTTCCACAGCAGCTGTACCATTGTACATTGTGTTGAGGTGCTTTCAGGATTTATAGAAGACATTCTGAGCTGTAGACCTGAGGTCTTGGATAGTAACCATCAAATGGTTGGCATACCAGACAACAGTTCAGTGCTTTAGGCTTGGATGTAAGTGTTAGAACTTGGAACTAGTCTCAGACTGATCTGGATTGGAATATCAACTCCCAAACTTCATAGCTGTGTGACTTTGGGCAAGTTACTTAACCATTCTGAGCCTTGGTTTCTGCCTCTGTACAATGACAACAATAAGAATCCCTACCTGAAAGGCTGTTGTGCATGTCCTGTTGAGCAGCGTGTGTAAAGTGCATGGTACAGCGTCCGGCACGTAGCAAGGGTCAGTGAATGAGAGCTGTCGTCATTGTTATTATTGTCGCTGTGGTTGATACCCGTGGAGAAAGCTAAGAGAATTTTGACGTGTAGGTTGAAGGGGCTTTTATGCATTAGGATAAGTGAAGGTCTGGTGTATTTTTCTCCCTTCTGAACCCTGGGAAATTGCTCAACCTGGTGTTGCCACCCCTAGAAGCCTTCGACAGTGGGGTCCTGCAGCAGCGTGCCAGTGGGTAGCTCAAACCCTGTGTGGTCTACTGCTTCACTCCACTGCAAGGCACAGTATTGTAAAGGGCAGAGGCCAAAACTCACGACAGTGCTCTGAAAATACTCAGAGATCTGTGATTTCGAGATCAGCTAACCCAAGTACTCTTGGTCATACATAACGCACACACGTTCAGAGAAACTTGATCAAAAGTGGGGAATTTATGCTAAGAACAAGGGATGTCCTGTAGTTCAGTGGCAGAAGGTGCAGTGGGGCCTCCTAAGAGTGGTCCCAGGACCTGAGACCTGAGGGTGTCCTCCCAACCCTTTGTCTCTCCCCATATCAACTCTCTGCAGACCACTATACATGAGGAAGGTAGCTGCTTCCAGAGACCCTGCTTCTCTGAGAACTACCTTCTGCTGGACTGTAGCCAGCTTTGAACTGTGTGACACAGTTCCACCCTCTTCATCCAGCTATGAGCAGAGGTGGACACATGACCCAAGCTGGGCCAATCAGATTCGTGGGAGTTTGGAATTGAGGCTGGTTAGTCTCGGCAGGTTTTCTCAAAATGGTGATGATAGTGGTGATACTTAACTTATAGGATGGTGGTGGAACCGGATTGGGGAATCCATGCCAAGTAATTAGCCCAACACAGGACACGTAGCAAGCACTCAGTAAAGTATGACTGGTATTAGCATTGTTATCCCTAACACCAAGCTCCCTAGCACACAGCTTGGGACATAATGGTGCTCAGTAAATATTTATTGGATGAATGGGTGAATCAGTCAGTCAATCAACCAATCAACAAGAGAATGCCACAGGCCACAGTCACCCATGCTCTTTGATGAGGCTGGGGTACAACAATACATGGACTTCATGTTTGTGCAAAATTTCTGTCTTCCAAACACTTGACTTTGTCTCCTAAAGGAAACCGAGTTGAACATCCCACAACCCCAGACCTCATGGTGTGAGGTGCAGGTGCTGCGTAAGAGTTTTAGGGTTGCCAGGTGCCGATGACACATTTTACAGGTCGTTAAGCCTCTAGTTAGACAAACTCAGTCACGTGTATTCGTTCAAATGAGATTTGGGCCATTTCAAAGGTTAGGCTCATAGTTCAGGGAATATGGTTTTTGTTTTCCTTTGACAAGGAGGAGGGGGAAATGCATTCCACAATAGTGTTGAAGATTCCACAGCGTACTTCTCACTTTATAGTTCCTGCAGTCGTTCTTTCTCTTGCAAGTGATTTCTTGCTCTGCTTCCCCTACTCCCAAATAGTGTTTAATTTGTCTGAGTCTCCACCTACACCACGGGCTCAAAAATGTCCATCCTAGAGATTTGTACCCACATTAAACCGGGAGAATGTTTATATTTTTAAAACGTAGCTACAGTAAACGACTTTTGAAATGTATCTTGAACAAACGCAGACAAACATGATAAATCAGCTTACCCTCAGAGAACAAGTTACAAGAAAAGTTTTGCAAATGGAATTTTCTCCTGGTGGTTTAGGAAAGAGCCTTCGAAGTGGTACCTGTGTCCCCACCTGGGCAGGTTTCAAGAGGAAAGAAACATCAGTCAGGTAGCTTCCCTTCCGAGTGGCATTTTCAGCAAAGGGATCCGGCAAGGAAATAAGGACTCATTTAATGAAAGTCCCCTCAGAGCTGTGGACAGGGTGACGGAAGGGCAGATGGCCTTTTCTGGTCCAGCCGGGCTACAACGAAGCCGTCAGACATTAACAAGGAAGAGAGTGTTTGCACACCTTCTTTGGTCTTGAAAAACAGTGCTTAACAGCCCTAAGCATCTTGAGTTTAAACATTTTTGAGCACCCAAGATCCTGGAATGATGACAGGCCCTTAATAGGCCCCCAGAAAACATTTGTTAAATCGATAATATTCCTGCTAGACACACAAAAAAGAATGACAGATAACAATTCACCAACTGCTTGCTACATGCTAGGCACTCCATGTACACTGTCTCGTGGTCACAACCACATTTCAAGGACTTGTCCAAGGTCACTCCACCAGGCAGTAGAAGATTGAGGATTTGAAGCCTATGTATGTCTGATGCTGAAGTCGGCACTCTTGCTGCTTGTCCCCTCCAGCTTCTTAAGGGTCCCCTTTGGCTTCTTAAGTGCAATTCCTCTAGTTCTCTCTGCCTGTTATGAAGCAGGGGATAATTCATGGCGAGAGAGATCTACGTGCTTAGCATCCCCCCACCACGTGGTGGTCCACGCAAGGACCATACTCCTTGCTGCCTGCTAAGCCAGAGGCGCTCTCCAACTTCTTCCAGGCATCCTCCCACCAAAAGCAAAGTTGCACTTTCCTACAGCTCCCAGAGTGGGAAGGCTCCTGGCTCTACACAAAACTGTACTTCTCATGGGTGACCAAGTCATGGCATGCGTGGCAACATGGGCAACTGGCCTCCCCAAGACTGATTAGGAAAAGTTGTTATCTTGACCTTTTTTTTTTTTTTTTGCGGTACGCAGGCCTCTCACTGTTGTGGTCTCTCCCGTTGTGGAGCACAGGCTCTGGACGCGCAGCCTCGGCGGCCATGGCTCACGGGCCCAGCCGCTCCGCGGCATGTGGGATCTTCCCAGACCGGGGCACGAACCCGTGTCCCCTGCATCGGCAGGCGGACTCTCAACCACTGCGCCACCAGGGAAGCCTATCTTGACCTTTCATGTCCTGGTCATCTTTGCATATGTTCTGTGACCTCCCAGTTGTTGCATCTCCTGTTAAATAATATCAGCTCTCTCCGTCTTTATTATCCATCCCAAAGAGTCATTTAGCCAACCAACAAATATTTATCAGTCCCTAACAAAGACAACACCCTCTGGTCTCAGGAGCTCATGACTAGTGTAATGGTGGATGCATCAGACAAATAGCTTTAGTGCATGAACTCGGTGCTCCAAGGAGAGAGGCTTGTCCAGTGTGCTATGGGAATAGAGAGAAACGCAACTAACTTGTCCAGTGGAAGGAGGATTGAAGAAGGGGGTGCTTGGGAAGGCTTCACAGCGGTGGCGACATTTCTGTTGCGTCTGGAAGGGTGAGCAGGAGTTTTCCAAGTGGGAGAGGAGAGAAAGGGCATCTCCTGTAGGAGACATGACCTGTTCCCAGGAGCACGCATGCTTCAAAGGTGTTTAGACTGGAGGACAGGGTGTGTGTACCAGCAGATGCAGCTGTGAAGGGCTCTCTAGAATAACCATGAAGAATTGGGACTTTGCTTTGAGGCCCCTGAAGAGAGTGGTAGAGACGTTTGTTTTATGGAAAGATGGCGCGTCAGTTTCCTAGGGCTGCTGTAATAAATTACCACACACTGGGCGGCTTAAAACAACAGAAATTTGCTCTCTCACAGCTCAGGAGTTCAGAAGCTCAGAGTCTAGGTGTGGGCAGGCTTGGTTCCTTCTGGAGGCTCACTCCTAGCTCCTTCCTCCTCAGCCCTGGTGGTTGCTGGCCATCCTCTGCGATGCTTGGCTTCGGGCAGCATCCCTCCACCCGCTGCCTCCATCTGCACATGGCCGCCGCCTCTGCTGCCCTCCCCTCTTCTCATAAGGACCCCAGTCATTGGGTTTAGGGCCCGCGCCCATCCAGTATGACTTTATCTTAATTACATCTGCAAAGACCCTCTTTCTGAAGAAGGTCCCATTCCGAAGTTCCACGTGGGCATACAGTTTGGAGAGAGGATGCTGTTAAACCCACTGTAGATCATAAAGAGGCAAGAATGTCGGTGGGAACCCGCAGGACTAGCCAGGAAGCCAGTCCCGCAGAGAGAGAGTGGGGCCTGGAGACGGCAGCAGCAGAAGGACCCACCGCCACCCCGGGGACTGGTTCACATGCACCTGTGACCAAGCGGGGGAAGGGAGACATAATGACACAGCGAGTCCTGCCGGAAGGGACCTTAAAGACCAAATCATCCCCTTTTCCTCTGTTTACTGAGGGCCGTGGTCACGGATGCCATCACGTGGTGGAACCAGCATTTTATAACCAGGCAGTGTGTCTCAAGGATCCCTTTCTATTCTTAAGACTGTTTCAATGCACACTCGCTCTTCCTAGTAAGGTGTCGTTTAGACAAGGCCTCCAGGAGCCAAGGAGCTTGTTGGCAGAGCCCATAATTGTCTTAATAACTAGAATTTGTTAAGCACACGCTAAATGCCAGGTGCTATGTGCGGTGCCTTGAATTCATTAGCTGTGATTCTCACAACGTCCCTAAAAAGAAGAGCCGTATTTTGGATGTCCTCATTTTACAGGTGAGGAAATCGGTGCTCAGTGAGGTTACAACTTGCCCAGGGTCACACTGTGGTGAACTGGAATGCAGGGCCATGTGATGCCAAAGGCAGTTTCTAAACTAATAATAATATTTTTTAAATGCCTCCATTAAAAAAATATATATATATATAGGATTAGTGGAGTGGGGTGTGGAAATTTCATCAATTCAAGTAGCCCCAATTTATTCTGCTTCCAGAGAAAGTCTCCATGTCCCTAGCTTGGGGTAAAGAACCAGCTCTGGAAGCCTGGATGACAAACTGGGGTCATCCCCCCTGTCTGTGGGGGGCTTAAAGGAGACGTACACAGGACCCAGAAGGGCATCCTTCTGTCAGGTGAGGGGCCAGGGCTCCAACTTAATTAATGCTTTTCTCCCTGCCAACATTTCTTTTGCCCTCCCATCTGTTCGAAGGAAGGCTTTTCCTCTCTGGGGATTAAGGGACCTTTCGGTTCCAGCTTATTCAGAATAAAGTTCCTTCAAAGGAGTGGCCAATTTCTTTTTTTCCTTTGAGCCTGACATGCAGAACCAGCTGTTGAATCAGGAAACTCTGCCAATAGAGCCTGTCATGCCCAGATCTCATCTGGTGTCTGCTTGGGGCGGGGGGTGTGTGTTTATTTTTTTTTCCTTCAAAAAAAAAATTCTTGTAGGGTTTTTTCCATTTAATTATTCTTCTTCTTCAAAGGGAATCTGGAACTGGCAGATCCAAAGATCAAAGCCTCAAGAGGGGCTATGTCCCTCCCTAAAGTCCCAAACAAGACTCTAAAGACACAGGACCAAGGACAGGGTGGAAGTTGATGCCATCAGCCTGAGCGACCTTACCCCTCCCTTTTCCTGTGGCTTCCTGTGCTCAGATGCCTTTACCCAGCCTGGCTGCCGCTGGGCATCCTGATCAGCCAACTGATCCCCCTCGTGTGGCCGGAGCAGGAGGTTACCGAGGGTTACCTGGGGGTGTAATCTGAGGGTGGAGCAGCTTGGTGCCCCGTAAAATATTCCCCAACACACTAAACCTGGTACATACCTGAAATTGCACCCCTTACCAAGCATCCCATTGGGTTTAGCATTGCCTACTCCCTGGCCTCAACTTTCAGGGGGAAAATGCTACTGGGTTCAATCATACCTTAAGCCACTCCCACTTGAGTATAAATTAGTCTACCGTTGGTTTCCATAGAAACCATAGAGCCTCGGGAGAATGCTTGGCACCTTGAGGGGCGGTGGGGGGGGAGGAGTAATTAAAGGGAAGAGTATTTACACATTACTAGAGAAAGAAAGAAAAGAAGGAAACCAGAAGCTATTAGGTACCTACTGTGTGCCAGTCCTTTCCATACCTATTATCTATATTTTCAAGACAACCCTGAGGTTGGCATTATCGTCCATATTTTGTAGTTGACTCACCAACGACCATCCCAGCTGAGTTGTCTAACCCAGTGGTTCTCAGACTTGGGCGTAGGAATTCCCAAGAGAGCCTGATGGGGATTCCCGGGCCCCACCCCCCCAGCGGACCTGATTCACCTGGTCTTGTCTGTGGCCCACGAATTTGCAAGTGTAATAAGCTCCCAAGTGATGCCGGTGGTGTTGGTCCGTGGACCGCAGTTTGAGCAGCACAGGTGTAGTCATGGTAATCTTATTCACCTAGGCAGTGATCCGTCCAAATGATGGGCCAGCCTAAAGCCCATCTGGGCCAATAAGACGTGAATGGTAGATTTGCCACAGGGACTTCCGGGAAAGAAGTCTTGACCCTGACGTCTACCAGCAGTCATTTTACAACCACAAGAGGAAGGTGTCTAAGGATGAAGCTGATTCTATAGACGGTTGTTTCTGTGGGAAGCTCGGTGACATTACAGAACTTCTAAGCCAACCCTGGATTCTCCTCAGGAGTCCCTCTTCCATGAAGTAATAAATTTCCTTATTGTTTAAGCAAGGGTGGATGGAGTTGCCTGTTACTTTTCAGCTCAAAGCATCCTAACAGGTATTACTGTCATTTTCACATGAAGAGAGGTTCAGTCCAAGCCCAAGGTCACTCAGCTGGTGACCCAGGTCTGTGTGATGCCAATTTGTTATGCTTTCTGAGTGGCTTTCTCTCCAATGTCTGATGTGACTCCCCATCTAGTGTGGCCCAAGTATTTGGGGCCAGATGTACCTAACCTCCCACCACCAAGAGGTTAAGGATTCCATCCATCTGTCTGTCCATCCAGCCTTCCAGCCGTCCATCCAATCATCCTTCCCTTCACCTAGCGATTATCCTGTGCTGGGTGCACATCAGCCTCTGTGCTCAATGCTTGTGATCCCAAATGACAAGGTTCGGTCTTAGCCCCAGAGGAACTCCAATCTACAGGAAGAGACAGCCCCACGATGTCCACATCCCTTCTACATTCCCAAGACTTGGGCATAGCAGCCAGTCCACTGAGGCCAGATGCCCAGTCCTACTGAGTTTCCAGGCTGTTGGCAGATAATAAAAACCCAGTCTTCTTTTATTTAACTCAGGTTTATATACTTTGGAAAGTTGGAATTTTTTTTTTTTTAACATCAGTAAAGCAATTCAAGATCTTCAGTAATGGGGATTATATAAATATCCAGCCGTCACATTTCTGTGTTTATAGAGCATCAAAGAGCACAACACATTATACAACTTCTAATTAATCCCTGTAATGCTCTGGTGTCATGAGCAAAGGGTGGATAATAACCCTATTTTACAGATGGGACCAACGGCCCCTGTAATTCAGCGACTTGCCCATGGTCCCGTGGCAGATCACCTGCATTTTACACCTTCATTAATAGCACAGCTTATTATCCATAATTATAATAATTACATTAACAACTAGCATTTATCGAGAAGACCCCATAAACCCGGCCCTGTCCTGAGAACCTGACACACATTAGCGTGGTGAATCTCCATCACTACCCTACAAAGTAGGCTTCCCTGCATGAGGAAACCAAAGCTCAAAGAGGTATCATGTTTGCCAAAGACCCTGGGTGGCATGTTGGGAAGTGAGGACCTACTGTGTATTCTTGTCCTGAGTCTTCTACTACTTTGCTGTGTGACCTTCAGAAAATTCTCAGCCTCTCTGTGTCTTGGGTTGCTCATCTGTTAGTGGAGCAGGGCGAGTACAGACTTTGGAACTAAACTGCATATTGGATCTGAACCCCACCTCTGTCCCTTGCTTGTCATGCAACTCTGGAAGTGTATTGATACTTGACCTCTCTGCAGCTCCATTTTCTAATCTGTGTAATGGAGATAAGAGTCCTATCCCACAGAATGTGTTGCAAGGGTGAAATGGGTTAATGCATGTAAACGTTTACAGCAGTGCTTGGCACTAAGTAAGCACTCAGTAAATGTCAGCCGTTTTTAGTTTATCTGTCATCTGCTGGAAAGGTTGTGTTGGGTGATCTCTCAACTCTGATGATCTCTGATGATTCTGAAATTAACGACCTCCCATGGGTTGTTTAGCCACAGGGTAATAGTATATATAACTCTCCTGGGGTGTCTGGGGTCGTCTAGACAAAATACTTGCAGTGTGCTAGCAAACATCATGGTCAACACCCTTTTCATTGCAAATGATAGGAAAACCCAAATCAAAGTGGCCTAAGCAAAAGAGGAAATTGCCTCAGGTAAACCAAAGTCCACAGGTAAATCTAGCTTCAGCTTATTATACCTGCCTTTCCTTCCTCACTACTCTGCACCCCCTGCCCTACCTGTATGCTCCCCTTGGACTGACCCATCTTCAGTATCAAGTTCTTAGTCACCTACACGTCTTGGCATGTGCTGTTACTTCTGCCTGGAACGCCTTCCTCCTTCCTCTTCTTCTAGAGCCTCCTAGCCTTCCAGACTCTGCTTGGCCTAAGAAGTCACTTCCGTCCTTGATGAATCCGATGTGCCCACAGCCTACATAGCATGGCATTGTGATTTGCTTAATTGCCTGCCTGTCCCCATGAGACTCCAGAAGGGTGTGTCTGTCCTAGCCCTGGGCTGGCACCCTGAGGGGGGCTCAGTAAGCCTTTTTTGAATGAAAGAATATCCAGTATGTCCTGCACAGTGGGGATGACTCATTGATAAGTCCAAGGGGCAGGAGAGCCAGGAGCAAAGCACAGAGTGTGAGAGGGGAGTAGGGAACCCTAGACAACCGTCAGGAAACCCAAACATGGGTGGGGGCAGGTAGGTCTGCGTGAGGTTAGGCGAATGGGCACCCTTGAATCTCAGCTCTAGCTAGGATCTGACCCCAGCCCGACTACCATGTCCCAGAAAAATCTAGAAGTTGTGCCCAGCAGGACCCCTTTGGATCAAGGCTCCTTGCCACCTCTCCCCCAAAGGCACATCCAAGATGGTTTTAAAAAAAAATCTTAGCACTTCCTGTGTAGAATCTTGTGTTGTGAAAACAGAAATAATCTCTCACCCACCTCTGTGGTGTTTGGTTCACCTCCCTCTGGTTTGCACAGCGAACCGGCGTCTCCCCTGTTTAGCCCCAGGAAAGCATGAGAATGAACATTTGGCACCATCAAGGGCATCCATGCTTCCGCCTTTTTGGAGAACTCTCTGTTCAGACTTTTCACATTTGAAAATATGCAGGTTCAGCTCATAATCTTCTCCACCCCAGGCTGCCAGCCACACTCTTCTCCCGTCTCGGCTCATGCCCACCCCCCAACCCTGTTTGCTAACTCTGAGAAGGAAGGTGTTTTCTTTTTCCAACAAGTCTGAACCCCAATTAGTTTCTCAGTAACTTGATACCCATTGGTGGTGATCGTGATATCTCACCTAGCGTTGTTATTGATTTGGTCAGAAGGAATTAAGGAGATAATTCGTACTCAATTACAATTCCCTGAATTTCCTGAGGTTGCTAACTCTGCTCCCCAGTTGTATTTTCTTTTCCAAATTAATTTTGTCTTGACTCTGAAATGAGAGTGGATATGACGGGCTTGCTGTGTTGATTGTCGTGGAAACAAAGTAGGGCTCTGTATTTTCATTCCAAGTAGGGCTCTCAAATTCTTTTAAGTTTTTTTAAAAAAGTCAATGTGAAACATACACAAGTTAAAAAGAAAAAACAGCACGGAAAGCCTCTTACCAAAGAGGAGCCCATCTTCCTTGCCCACACCTCACTCTTGATGCCATTCCCCAGGGAGCCACGTCTAACACTTTTCGTATTGTTGCTGTTTCCCGTGATCCGTGTCTCCAGATTATTTAAGTTTTACCGCTGTTTCTCAGCTGATACGTTTAAGGTTTTGATGGCTTTCTGCTATGAAAGATGAGGGTCTGGCTTCCTTGTATCCCCATGTACTGCCCACTCCCGATTCCCGTTCCCCGCCCCGAGACAGCACTACCTTTAGTTCTGGTACTGGGTAATTTTGTAACTTTAGAAATATGTTATTAGGGCAGTGAAACTATTCCGCATGATGCTACTGGGATGGATACACGGCTTTAGACATTTGTCCAAACCCATAGAATATACAGCAGCAAGAGCGAATCCTGATGTAAGGATGGGCTTTGGGTGCTAATGTATCAATGTAGGTTCATCACTTGTAACAGAACACCACTCTGGTGTGGGATGCTGATAATGGTGGAAGCCGTGCGTGTGTGGACCCAGTGCAGGGCGGGTGCTGCGGATGGGGGAGGGGGCGGTACGGGAGCTTTCTGCACCTTTCTTTCAGTTTTGCTGCGAACCTAAAACTGTTCTTTAAAAAATTGTCTTAAAAAAACAACTATGTTACACTTGTAACATAGCTGCATTCACCCTAAAGAGTATTTTGACCTGACCCCTTACTTTGTAGCAGAGGAGGTTAACTCCTCATAGGCTCTTCTTGTGTTTTTTTACCACTGCTCTTACATTGTGGAGATCGATAACACCCGCATTCTGTTCAGGACTTGTAACTGTTTTCCAGGCTTAGTCTATGAGCTGAGTGTTCACGTTGAAAATCAACAAATGTTACAGTGGTATTTTCCACCCGTTCATTCACTCACGCACTCAACCAGTAACTGCCAAGAAGCCACTCTGTGTTTGTGGTTGTGCCAGAGACCAAAGATGCCGTGTGACCAGGTCACGCTCCCTGCGCAAATTGCAAGGCTAAAATTTAGAGGAGGAAGAGAGGAAACACACAATTTACAATGTAAGCATAATAACTGCTGAAATCAGTGGCTTTTAACTTTATGTTCAAAATATGAATATGAAATGTAACAGAGGTAAGCTGAATGTAACAGATGTCTTAAACAGGAGCTGCTGGTTTCCTTTTGGCTCTGTAAGCATAAACAGAGTCTTGGTGTCTGAACCTCAGCCCGTTTTGCTCCTCCATTGATCCCCAGGCTGAAGCCACGACACTAGAGCATTCTACATACTGCAGACTGAGAGGTGGTGAGAGGCATCACAGTTGCGGTTTTGTTTCATGGTTGTAAAGATCCTTCATCAATAGGGAGCCTTTGCAGCATTGGATGCACTTGTCCAGGACACAGTGGCTGGAAATATCACTCAGAGGACAGCTGGGGACAAACGTATGCTCATCATGAGAGGTGCCAGACTGGTCACAACAATGCCCATGGCCCAGCACGGGACACCAAGGGGGCCTCTGGGGCCACGGAGGGGAATATTCTGACTACCCTTGGCATGACTGTCCCATCCAAGTGGGGCATGTGTGTGTGTGTATGAGTGGAGCATGGCAGCACTAGAGGCCAGATTGCCAAGTGCGCTAGGAAAATCTGAATTATAAGATATAGTCTCTATCCAAACACACATAGGTGTATACACATCAATTAAGAAAGTCCCAGATTGTTCTTCTATTTACCTATTTTGCAAACAACTCAGTAGTTTGTTTACTTAATGATCATCATTGGGTCTGTTTCCTTGACTATGTGACCTTGATCTGTCACTCTCTCTCTCTCCATGCCTCGGGCTTTTTGTTTTATTTTTTTTTAACCTATAAAATAGGCATTTATTTCTTATGGCTTTTACCCAAAGGTAACAAGTGGCAGAGCTGGGATTTGAATCCAGGTCTCTCTGATTCTAAAATCTGTGCTTTTCAATACTACAATCTACTGTCTCCTGTGGTAGCTCAGTTACGGAATTATCTTGTTTGCAATCCGGTCATTCCCCGGGCTAATTCACATCCTGAAATGGACCCATGCTTTTTCTTTGCCAGTGGGTGAGACTGATATACATGGTAAAAGCAGTGACTAGACCCTAAAGAGAAATTAAATGAGTTTATGTAATGCAAATCGTCGATTGTTTCCTATGGAGAGTTTACTCCTCTATGGCTATATATTAGTTAGCTATGCTGTGTAACAAGTGACCCTAAAACAAACATTATCTCACAGTTTCCGCAGCTTACCTAGAGGCCTCTGGCCCTGGAGGCCACAGTCAAGGTGCCACGTTGGCCTGGAGTCATCTCAAAGCTCAGCTTGGGGAGGGCTCACTTACAAGCTCACCCACGATGCTGTTGGCAGGTAGCAGGTGGCCGCTGGCTGTAGACTAGACGTGTCAGTTCCCTGCTGAGTGGGCCTCTCCCACAGAGCAGCTCACAGTCTGGAAGCTGACTTTTCCCAGAGCAGGAGAGAATGCCCGAGACAGAAGCCATATTCTGTTCATTAGAAGTGAGTCACTGGGTCCAGCGTACCCTCCAGCAGGAGAGATTAGACAAGGGTGGAAATGCAAGGAGGCTCACTGCAAGCTGCCCACCACACATACTGGCGAAGGGAAAAGGCAGAACCTAGACCGTGATCGTCAACAAGCCGGGTGCCCTGGGATCTCCAGGAGAAATAAAACTTGTCTTCTCTGATGGGGCTTCTCAGTCTCAGCACTCTTGATGATTTGGGTCAGATACAGCATTATGGGAGAAGGTCATCCTGCACATTGTAGGATCTAGCAACATCCTTGGCATCTAGCCACCAGATGCACCCCCCCAAGTTATGACAACGAGGAGGAGCTTCAGTGACACTTCGGGAAAATTTCTGGGTCTCTCCTGAAGGTCAACCTTCAGTGGAAATGAAGGGGAGGCATTGCACTTCCAGGTCATCAGTAAGCCCTTAACGAATGAACGATAGTCGTTATGATCACCAAGATGTGCTCCAGCTCTCACACCAGCAAATAACTAGGAAAAGAGAAAAGATATGATTTGAGATTTTGTAAGCATAGAAGGCAGGGGGTTGACCCAATATCCATTTTCTTAGAAAGGCGGGGCGGTGGGGGGGGGCGGGCGTCCTCTCTGCCTTTAGGTCCTTTGCACAGGGGAGCCCGGTGATGGACTCAATTCTCCAGCCCTAATGTGTGTGACTCCCAGCTTTCCAACCTTCTCAAACATGGCTGGAGAGAGAATGACAAGAATTAGGCACTGTGGCACCATTATCACACCGATGACGTGCGGTTTGGAGCTGCTGCTCTTGTTTCTTTCAAGGTGGGATTTTTTGTTTTGTTTCCGAAAATAATCTATGGCCACAACGTAAGCCATGAAGAAGTGCAGGCTTCGTTCTTCTAGACCAGGGCTCAGTGAGCCAGGTAGTAAATATTTCAGTCTTTGCAAGCCATACAGTCTCTGTTGCCACTAGTCAGCCCTGCCCTTGGAGCTCAAAAGCAGCCACAGACAATCTGTAAGCAGCTGGGTAATGGTTGTGTGCCAGTAAAAGTTGATTCACGCAGACAGGCAGGCTTCTCTGTATCGTCTTCTTGGTGCTCTTGCCTCTTTGCCAGTTTTCCTTTTGTGTCGGTCCTTAATTCTCTAATCTTATTCTCCTCTCTCTTCCCCTCTCCTTCCTTCCCCTCTCCTCTCTCCCTCTCTCTCCCCATCCATCCCCTTTGTGACCTTTTCCTCCTCCCTCTGTCCCTTCTCTTTCTCTCTCTCTCTCTCTCTCTCTCTCTCTCTCTCTCTCAATTTCTCTCTCTTCCCCCAGCCTTCCTCTCTGACACTTAATTCAACACCTCCGACCTTAATCTCCAATTCCATCCCCTTCGCCAAGCTCCAATCCACATCCATGTATCAGACAACTGCCTCTCAGCCCCACTCATGCTCCCGGACCCAGCTCCAAAGACTCAAGAGCTGGGCGTCATCTTCGCTTATAGCCTCGTCGCGCACTCACAGCCCTCTGAAACCCTCCCAGATGTATTTGTTCTTTGGGGGGAGATCAGGGTGCAAACAGTACTGCCATTTGTGTGAAAAGGGAATGCTTGTGGTGGAAAAAGAAGTGTGTGTGTGTGTGTGTGTGTGTGTGTTTATTGAAGTATATAATATCTCTCTGGAAGGATACACAAGAACTTGGTAACACTTAGTCACCTCCAGGGAGGGAAATGAATAGCTTGAGGACAAGGTAGAAATAATACTTTTTAACTATACATGCTCTTATATGTTTTAAAACCATTTGAAAATATTTCCTATTCCATCCCCCCCCCCAAAAAAGAACCCACTAAAAAACTGAACTGAAATGAAGTAAAACTCAATGCTTCACTTTCAGTTCATAGCGAGGACCCTCATCTCTAAGCTTATTTTGCTGAAGTGGCTTCTTATGGTTTCTCAGCAGCATTAAAGCTTTAGGCATCTTTCCTCCTGCTTGGGGATGTCAAGAGAACCTTCATCGCCGTCACACTCTACATTTCAATTCCTCATGGTAACTTCCGTTTGAAAAACTGTTCCCGCCACTTTCTGTGTTCAGCTCAGTCTGAAACTGGAGCAGTAACCCCCCAGCCCCACTGGAGGGTAGTTGAATTGCCTGTTTGATTCGTGTCTCCCCCACTAGGCCACGAGCTCCTTGAGGGCAGGGATGGTGTCTTGTTCAGCTTCATATCCCCAGCCACTATCTAACTCCCAGTAGGTATTTAAGAAATATCCGGACTACACCTGCCCCGCACCCAGCCTCGTAATGTGACTCATGTAACTTGGTATTGAATAGCACCCTGCGGACAGGATCGTAGAATTCATACCGCAGCAGCCCTGGTCACATGAAGCCTCATCCCGATGTGAGTTCAGGCCTCAGCCAACTCTTCTGCATCTGGGCTCTTTTCTCTGAACCACTGGCTTAAACTCAGCTCAGCTTCTGCTTCTTACATGGAAAATGAGGTTAGCAGTTATTGAGCAATGTGGGGCTGGGTTTCCTTGACCTCCAGGGGCTTCGCTCGGATTTTGCTAAGATGTTGACTTGGTCCTCTTCCAGGGAAGGAGAAAAGAGCTGAAGCTACGTGGGGACTTAACCCCTTAGCCCAACCCACAGACTCTTTCCACCCGGAAATTGACAATATGAAAGGAGATTTTCTTGGGTCGCCACTTGTTTCTTTTCTCCAGGATGAATTGACTAATTTGTCTCATTTTCAAGAAAGGGAGTAAACTGTGGTGTGATCAGCAATAAAGAGCACCCTGTGATCAACTAGAGTGCCCTCTTCTTCCTCCTGTAGCCGAAATCCAGCCTCTGTTCCGAATTGAATCTCAGAGGCAGAGTTTGGGGTGAAGTAGAAAAGAATAGCTTTATTGCTTTGCCAGGCAAAGGAGGCCACAGCAGGCTAGTGCCCTCAAGACTGCGTGTCCTGACCTGGAGGGGGCAGTGAGGAGTTTTATAGCAGTGGTTCAAAGAGGAGGGTGTGATCAGCTCGTGGACGTTCTTCTGATTGGTTGGTGATGAGGTAACTGGGAGTCAGCATCATCAACCTTCTGATTCCAACTGGTCTACCTGCTTGTGGGCAGCAAGCAGTTAACTTCTTCCACCCAGTGGGGCTTTCAGTACCTGTAAAACAGCTCAAAGATATTGTTATGTGTATCCCTTGAGGGGAGCCATGACCCCCTTGGGGCGGCCAGGGCTGTACTATTGTTTCTTGACGGTTCCTCCCTCCCTTCCCTGATTAGCAGCTGTTTGACCCTGCCGTTGGAATTCAAAGGAGGGTCATGGAGGCTGAATGAAGCCTATTTCCTGTCATCAAGAAACGGGAGACAGAAAGACTTTTATGCCCAGGAACCCCACAGGGTCCTGCAAGGTTTCACTCCGGCTAGCTGGGTGACCTCTGGTACAGGTTATTTAACTAATCTGCGTTTCAGTTTTCTCAACCATAAAATGGGGATAATAATAGTTACAACACTTAACTTTTGGAGTGGTTGTGAAGATTCAGTGAGAAATGGCGTGTAAAGTGCCCGGTATGGGAATGGCAGTCACGATGCTGCTTTTCCTTCCTGGGACCATGGCTGACATTGCTACCACAGAACTCTTTTCTGATGAGATTGAACCGCAGGGAGCTACAGGCGGCCACTGCTTCTAATGGGTATATTGAAACTGATGCTCAAGTTGGAACCCATTTGCTATCTCTAGCCTAGCACATTTCCAGACATTAGGGAGGTTCTGGAAATTTAGGCACTGTTATCATCATTAAATAGAAGCACCTTCGGCAAGGTGGTTGTTACATTCTGGGACCCTTTTCCTGAAGCTCCTTCGGGGCGTTGAGTGACAGGCCATCGTATGGATTCCCATTGGCTGTTAATGCCCAGCAGCTGGACTGCTGGCCCCTCGTATTTAGTCTTTCAAAAGAGCTGATGAGATTAATGTATTTGATTAAAAAAAAAATTTTTTTTTAAACTAGGTGGATAGCACATTTGCTGCTGGCAGGCCAGCTCAATCCCGGGGCTGATGGGGGCTCATTGACAGTGGCAGCCAATTTCCATTTCAATCGAGCAAGAGGAGGGAGGCAGAGAAAGGCAGAGATTGAGAGGAACCAGGACTTGATTGCAAGCTATGACATTTGGCGCCACCTACCGTTATGTCACTGCATCGCTGCCATTGATGACTATCTTGAAGTTGTTAGCCTTAACCTGCCCTTAATGAGTTTACCTGGCAACATTTTCATAATCTCACTCAAATCTTCATGTTTCTTTTATAATTTATGATTTAACTTTGTCAAAATGCCAGATCCTCATGATGTAGTGACAACAATAGTAACATTTCCTCGGCACATTTGGTTTCAAAGACCTATGCCACCCAGTGTGCCTCTTAGTCTTCTGGGTGAGGACCCAGCAGGTGCCAGGTGGGCACTGCTCCACCCGGCCCACCTTGGCGCCCGGCTCAGTACCTTGCCAGGTCCCTCAGAGCACATTTCCCATTCCCAGGGTGCTCGTGCGTAACGTGGATTTCACTGGAGGGTTCACGGAAGAGCAGAAGAGGAAGGTTCCGTTGCATCCCATGGAAGAAAACCAATGACATGGTCCTTTAAACTGGTGCTTTTTCCCTGAATATCGGCTGCCTCCTCCCCACACCAAGGCTCCCTCCTCACCCTCTGTAATACATCACTCTGCCTTTATTAATTGGAACGTTCATCCTCTGTGTGTGCTTCTCCAGTATCCATCTTCACACTCGTCTTCCTTCTCAAGGAGACTGGGTGTGTTAGGCAGAGTTCTTCAGAGAAACAGAACTCATGGGATGCATTTAGGTATAGATACAGATACAGAGATCTATTGTAAGGAATTAGTTCATGTGCTTATGGAGGCTGACAAGTCCCAAGATCTGCTGTTGGGCAAACTGGAGACCCAGGAGAGCTGGTGGTATACTTCCAAAGGCCTAAGGACCAGGAGAGCTGATGGAGTAAGTTCTAGTCCAAAAGCCTCCAAGCTCAAGACACAGGAAGAGCCGATGTTTCAGCTTGAGTCTGAAGGCTGAAAAAAAACCTGACGTCCCAGCTGGAAGGCAGTCACGCTAAAGAAGCTCCCTCTTGCTGGGGGCGGTCAGCCTTTTATTCTATGTAGGCCTTCAGCTGATTGGATGAGGCCCACCCTCATGAGAGAGGGCAATCTGCTCTACTCAGTCTATCAGGTTAAATGTTAAACTCACCCCAAAGCATCCTCACAGAAACACCCAGGATAATGTTTGGCCAAATACCTGCACAGTCCACGGCCCAGTCTAGTTGACACACAAAATTAACAATTCCACCAGCCTTCTAGTCTTGACTCTGCCAGCTGACCAGCTATGCGACCTTGAATGGTTTCCTCTTTGCTTCCATTTCTCTTTCTATAGAATGCGTGGTGCTTTCAGGATCCACTGCAGCTTTCACGCCAAGGCCAGGATCAACGCAGCAGGCCCCAGTCAATGAGCCGTTTCTGCCATACGCTTGGAGTCCCATCAGTGGGTCAGCTTCGCTCAGGAGCTCCCCGTTGCATTGGCCGAGACTTCATGAGACGCCTATTGTGGCCTGAGGCTCTCTCTGCCCAATCTTCCTCTCTCCTTCTTTTCTCTTTCTCACCGTCAGTAAGCCTCTTGTACTCCTGTCTCAGTGCTTGCTTCCCAGAGGCCCCAGATGATGCGTATGTTGACATTTTTTAAGAGTTCAGGTCATTTATTTTGCAGAATGACTATACAGCATGGTGACTGTAGTTCATAGTACTGTATTACATATTTGAAAGTTATGACGAGAGTCCATCTTAAAAGTTCTTATCCAAGAAAAATTTCCTGTAACTATGTAAGGTGATGGTGGCAACTAGATTTATTGTGGTGAACATTTTCCAGTGTACTCTACAAATATCAAGTCATTATGTTGTACATCTGAAACTTAGTATGTCAGTTATATCTCAAAAATAATAAATACTCCCTAAAGGATGCACCTTGCGTTTATTGAAGAGAGTCTTTAAAGAATTCAATAGCTCACTTCATATTTTAATTGGAAGGTCTGCGTGTGGATGAGGTCACTAGTTCAGGGTTATCCCTACATAGGTAGGTACCTGCCTTATACCCTTACGACAAAAACGTTCACTCTCCCCAAAGGAAAGTGTCTATCACCATCATAAAACCACCAAAGCTTAAATATCAGTACGCAAGCTAAGGTCTCTGGACTCATGTGTACGTCTTCCTGTGGACCCTACCCACTCTCTGCCTCTCCGTTCTTTACGGCTTGTCCATAATGAGTCTAAAATTTGCGACTCGTCTTGCCTGTTCCTCAGTGTTCTCCTCTCCAATGGCCTCCCTTCCCCCGCCTCACCACTTGACAGAGCATGGCCAACTGACACTGTATCAGCCCAAGTACGTTTAGCAGGAATTCATTTCCATCTTAATCTGATTCGAGGAAGTAGATCACATTTTAAGAAGTAACAAAGATGGATTTGGAACATTCTTTCATAAAAGACAAGAGAACAGCAGACATTTCAAAGATTGCCTCTCTGGTCTTGACCTTCAACAAAATCATTCTGATTTTCTGCCATATAAAATTTTTTATGACAAAATCTAACAAAACTCTGGGCAAGCTTTGGAGGTACTATCTGTAAATTAATAGCTAGCAACTGCTATCCCTTGTTTAGCCCCCGCTAGTCAAAACGGGGGGCAAAATGCAGTAGTGGTTGAGAACACATGCTTTGCAACAACAGCAGCAGCAGCGAAACCTGATTAAAAACCGGGCAGAGGATCTGAATAGACGTTTTTCTAAAGAAGACATACCCTGATGGCCAACAGGTACCTGAAAAGATGCTCAGCATCTCTAAGCATCAGCGAACTGCAAATCAAAGCCACAATGAGATATCACCTCACACCTGTTAGAATGGTTATGCTCAAAAAGACAAGAATCGGAGAATGTGGAGAAAAGGGAAACCTTGTGCACTGTTGATGGGACTGTAAATTGGTGCAGGCACTCTGGAAAGCAGTATGGAGGTTCCTCAAAAAGTTAAGAGTATGAGACCCCAATATTCCACTTCAATAGCCAAGATATGGGAACAATCTAAGTGGCCGTTGATGGATGCATGAATGAAGAAGATGTGGTGTATATGTATAATGGGATACTACTCAGCCATAAAAAGGATGAAATCCAGCCATTTGCCACAAGGTGGGTGGACCTTAAAGGTACTGTGCTAAGTGAAGTAAGTCAGAGAAAGACAAATACCGTATGATTTCACTCAAATGTGGAATCCAAAAAAACAAAGCAAACAAAAACAAACACATAAAGAGAACAGATTAGTGGTTACCAGAGGGGAAGGTGCTTGGGGAGGTGGGTAACACAGGTGAAGGGGGTCAACTGTATGGTGATGGATGGCAGTTAGACTTGCAGTGGTGATCACTTTGTAGGGTACACAGATGTTGAATTATAATGCTCCTGTACACCTGAAACTTATAAAAGAGAGAGAGACAAAAAAAAAAACCCTAAAACAAGACATATGTTTTGACGTTACTTGAGTTGATTTCAATTCCAGACTTTGCCACTTAATAGCATGTTGTTTTCTTCTTTCAAAGCCTCAGTTTGCTCCTCTATGGGAAGAATAATAGTGAGGCGAGGACTAAGGAGAATCATGTATTTCAAATGAGAACACACTTAGGATCGTGTATGGCACATAGGTGAATGATAATGTGATCGTAGACGCCATTAGGTCCTCTTCACAGGCCCAAAGTTACCCAACACCGAAGTGACAGAATTAGGACTCCACCCTGGGCCTTTCAGACAACAAAACTCTTTACATTCATTCCTGTCACCTCCCACTTCTCAGTTGTCAGGTTAAACCAAATCACTTGCAAATGCTACTATTTAAACAGTCCCAGTACATGGATATTAAATGTGAGTGTACCTGCCCAAGAACCTTCCCCACCTAAGACTCCACTGTGAGTCTCTGCTCTCACCTCCCCCTCCAACATTTGTCATCTTTTAACCTGACACATTACCGATGTCATGCGGCATTTCTCACAGTCCTGCTCTCAAAGACCCATTTACAGATGAGAGAAAGGACACGTGATGTATGTAGAAGGGACAGGGCAGAGAGTTGGCCTGGTTTTCCAGGAAACAAAGAATGGAGGCATCACCCACACTCTGCAAAGCAATGGAAGAACCGAAGGCTCTTAAGACCAATGGCGCACCCAAGGAGGCAAAGACGGAATTAAAATCAAGTCTCCCAGGATTGCTTTTATGAAATCCGGCTGGGAGTAGTCACAGAAAGTGAAACAAAGGACATCCAAAGAGATGGTGATGGGATTATACTTGGCTTTTATTTTCTCCTAATTTTAAAATCTTTTCCTGATATCCATTAATTAGTTTCATAACCAGATGATAATCTTAAAAGTAGAGTTGTATTGCAGATGTGTTACTTGGGTACGGAGTCACCTTAATCAGTGTCAGTAGGGAGGAAAGATTTAGCATTAGTTTGTTTATCAACGATAAGGGTCTAAAAAGTGTGAGACTTAGAACACACGAGTTTTGATGCAAGAGGAGGTGGTCTCTGAAGATCTGGAATATACAGTACTTCCTGGGGAGAGAAACTGGGAGAAGTAGGAGGGTTCTGCATTTCCTAGAAACATGGATTTTGATAATGATTTTGAGAGAGAGAGAATGATCCTAATTCTGGATATGCATCTAAGCCATGGAAATTCTGGGAGTGTCAGGTTTAGGATCAAAAGGTAAGGGATTACAAAGTTATCGTCTGCAAAGAGGTCCTTGATTAAAGGGAGAACCAGCTTTATGGTCTAAAAGTAGCTGGTCAGCACCTGGAGCCAAGGCATTTGCATAAGCTATAACATAACCGTTTGTTTTGGGCCCTCATTTCCATTTCCCGGTCCCCACAGGGAGCTGATCCTTGCAAACTACATTTCCCAGGCACCCTTGCCAGCTGGCTTCCCGGTAGGTTCGGCCAATAGGAGGTGGAGCAGGAAATTGGGGTGGGGGTGGGGGTGGGGAGAGGGAGGCGGGGAGAGAGAGAGATCAGCATATTTCTCCCCTTCTCTCAGTTTCTGGTGGCACCTCCAACTGAGACTACGTGTCTTCCGTGAGTCCAGCTTCTGCCAGGTGCCCGAATTCTAGGGCTTTTGAAGGCTTCCTCTTCCCTTTGTCCTTCCAGCCCTGGAGGGGGTACAGACTTCCTCCTTTTGTTAAATCTCTAGCATGTCTTGCCCTCACTTACTTGGCTTTCAGCTCTTCTGACACCTTTGTAACTGCGCCCCTATATCACAGTCCCTCTCTTTGAACTATCTTGCATGAGCTCTGACTTCCTGCCTGTACCCCGCCTGATAGAGTGTGTTAAAATATACTTTTTTTTTTTGGCGGTGCGCGGGCCTCTCACCGTTGTGGCCTCTCCCGTTGCGGAGCACAGGCTCCGGACGCGCAGGCTCAGCGGCCATGGCTCACGGGCCCAGCCGCTCCGCGGCATGTGGGATCTTCCCGGACCGGGGCACGAGCCTGTGTCCTCTGCATCGGCAGGCGGACTCTCAACCACTGCGCCACCAGGGAAGGCCAAAATATACTTTTTTAAAAAAAATTTTTATTGGAGTATAGTTGATTTACAATGTTGTGTTAGTTTCAGGTGTATAGCAAAGTGAATCAGTTATACATATAAGTATATCCATTCTTTTTCAGATTCTTTTCTCACATAGGCCATTACAGAGTATTGAGTAGAGTTCCCTGTGCTGTACAGTAGGTCCTTATTATTTATCTATTTTATATATAGGCGTGTGTATATATCAGTCCCAATCTCCCAGTTTACCCTCCCCCTGCTTACCCCCCGGTAACTGTAAGCTTGGTTTCTATATCTGTAACTCTATTTCTGTTTTGTAGATAAGTTCCTTTGTGCCCAAAATATACTTTTAAATTACATCATTCAGACCAACACTAAAAACTTATATTTTGCTTATGTTGATAGAGTTAGTCAGAATTGCTTTACAAATATGAAAATCACTATTCTTATTATTAGACAGTATAAGTAAATTATTTTAAAAATCAGAAAAAAAATAACCAAAATAAAAAATTATTATTTACCTACAATTCAAACCTGAGATAACAATTTGTTATATTTACTTCCAACTTGTTATATTATTACATATATACCTTGCCATATGTCAATATTTTAAAACATAATTTATATCAGTTTATATACATTTTTTAGGAATGTCTATAAATTTTTATGAATATATATCTTAAAATTTTCTATGATCTAAGTTCTTTATATTTGTGACATGCATTTTCCCTTGAAATTATACTCCTTTCCAAATCAGTGAGTATACATCTACAGCGACATTAAAGAGTAGCACCAAATTCAAATCATCATATACCATTGTCTGGATAGACCACAATTTATTGCCCCAATGCCTGCTGCTGGACATTTAGATGTTTTTCACTGTTACTCACACTGCTGTGGTAGATATCCTCGTGGATAAATCTCTTCATCCTTGCTGCATAATTTCCTTGGATAGAAGCAGATTTGCTAGAGGAAAAGAATGTGTATTTTTAAGGCTTGTCATACATAGGGTGAAACTTTCCTTCAGAAAGGTAGAGATAGTGATTCTTGGATGCTTCGTAAACTTTTCATTGTGCTCAAAGTGTGTTCGTAAATATCCTGACAGCCGGCGCTCCCTCATTCAATGCCAGTTATCACCAGTGGCTTATTTCAATTGTCATTAAACAGTGGTCACAATGAAAATGGTTTCCTGAGAATTCATTGAAATGCTGCCATAAGTTCAGCACTTGTGGAGTGGATCTTCTGCTAAAGTCTTATGTCAAGTTGAGGACACAATTTGGCTTTGCTGCTGTAAGTTGTTCAGCACCAATCCCAGTCTATACAAACTCACTCTTTTACAATAGTGTGAATCCCTGGTGCACGGGCAACTATCATTAGGTGAGATTTCAGGAGAAATGCTTGAAATTTAGACAGTATCATAGTTGCTTCATGAAGGGGGTGAAACCTGAGACATTTGGGAGAGTGATGGGTACACAACTGACATCAAGCAGCATTTCAGTCATGGATTTTCAAATTATAGCAAGGAAATTTGAGTGTGTTTATTATGTCTTTGTTCGTAAGTGTTTTCATCACAACATCTCTGAAGAAAGTTGCTTTGGTTCTGAAAGAAGGAATTAATTGGCTGCTCAAAAAAAAAAAAAAAAAAGAGGCATTAAAAAGAGACAACCTTGATTTCAAATGTTTGATCTCAACGTGGCCAATCTCATCGCTTTCACTGCAAAATGCACCAGCATAGGGGTCATCTGATCTTAATCCCCAAGAGGGGGAAGAGAACTAGTTGCAATAATTCTTGATCTGTTGCTGCCTTGACACACGCAAGGGAGGAAGCTGTTTCAGAGAGAAATCTTGTGGTTGTAAGGAAAAGGAAAGCCAATTCAAACTGATTGAAATAATAAAGGAAATGTTCGTGAAAAGTCCAGGTTCTACTGAAACTTGTTCAGTTCAACAAGGTACCACGGGATGAGTTTTTCTCTGACTGTCCTCTCCGCCTTCCCCCTTATCTTCTTCAGCTGGAGGGTGGCTCCCTCTTAGGCACAAAATGGCTGCCAGCAACCCTCACAGGTGTCTGCTTCTCTGTTCATAGTCTATGAGGGAAGAGAACTTCTTTGCCTATGGTTCCTTAGATCTAGGAATCGTGCTTTTTAGAAGCCCCTGGCAAAAGTCTGCTTGTATCTCATTAGCCCAAACTGTGTCACATGACCATCCCTCAGCCAGTCACTGTGATGAGAGGTGGGCTCTGCTGTTTGGCTTCAGCCATTTAGGACCACCCTGTTGCTGATAGCATAAGTATTTTCTGAGGGGCAGGAAGTCTAACCGGGGAACCAACCAGTATCAAGAGGGAGGGAGAAGGGATACTGGGAGCGTGAGAAAAGCCAGTGTCCATTATGCAGAAGTTTTAAAAAGTACTCCCAGAGATCCTTATATGCCTCCTTGGAGGACTGTCTCTCCACCCACTTCACCATCCCTCAAGATGAAAACTGATAGATTTGCCATCAATTTTCAGCCAGGGCGTTGAAACACCCTGGTGTATTGGGATAAGCTTGATAATATTACCTACAAGTCATTCCTAGTGATAGCTAAAGAGATAAAGTTTATAAATGATTTTATTGTTTCATGTCTAGCTGAGCTTATTCAAGGCTATCCCAGGTGCTTTTCTGGTATTCCGTATGCTTTATTTAGTGAACAAGACGGGATACCCTGGGGTCTTGCCGTAGATTCTCCACCTCTAACCCGAGCTGCTTGGTACAGGATACGTACTGAGTGACCCAGGAGAAAAGTGGCTGAGAATCAGGCAGGCTAGTAACAGTCCCTTCCCTGCACCCCAGACCCCACTCTCTATCCTCACCACCCCACTACAGACATCATTCAATTTTTAAAAAGAATTTTATGGGAGTAGAGTTGATTTACCATGTTGTGTTAGCTTCTGCCTTATAGCAAAGTGAATCAGTTTTGCATACACGTATATCCACTCTTTTTTAGATTTTCTTCCAATACAAGCCATTACAGAGTACTGAGTAGAGTTCCCTGTGCTACACAGTAGGCTCCTATTGTTTATCTATTTTATATATAGTAGTGTGTATATGTCAGTCCCAAACTCCCAGTTTATCCCTTCTCCCACCCCCACCTTCCCCCTGGTAACCATAAGTTTGTGTTCTACATCCGTGGCTCTATTTCTGTTTTGTAAATAAGTTCATTCGTACCATTTTTCTTAGATTCCACATATAAGCGATAGCTATGATAATTGTCTTTCTCTGTCTGACTTACCACACTCAGCATGACAATCTCCAGATCCATCCAGACATCACTCAGCTTTGATCCAGCTACATCCCCTGGCTTCCACAGTCCACTCAAAAGGCACCACAGCCCCATTTCATTTTCAGAGAAAGTGGGTGACGATGGCTGCTGAGAAAACACCACACCTCCTCCCACACGTCCGCATTACTATGATTCCTGTTAGTGAGTAGCTGAACTGTCCTCACTGTGCCTTGAGAACACACGCTCAGTACAGTGCCACTGATCGGCCATGGTCGAATTTCACTTGCCACTTATTTTTAAAAAATCTTTTCTTTTTGTTTATTACATAACTGATTCATATTTACTGCAGAGCAATGGGAAAGTCACGTAAGCTAAGAAAAAGTAATAAAATCTGCTATAATCCCACCCCCGTAGAGAATCACTGCATGGTGGGGGGGGGAGCTTATCATATCTTTTGATATGTGTATATTCAAACAGATCATTTTTCAAAACCAAAGAATCATGCAATACCTATTACTTTGTAACATGTCTTCTCCCTCAGAGAACTCCTCCAGCACCTCTAGGCTTAGATCATTATATTGTCGTTGCATTTAATTGCTGCATAGTATTCTGTCGTTTAGAGGCACCCTGATTATTGAACCTGTCTTCTCTTGTGAAGTTGTGATTTCCAAGAGTTTGCTCTCACAAGCAGCATCTTAGCAGTTTTGTTGATATGAACCTCTGTGCCCATGCGGCGACGTTCCCATAGGATGCTTGACAGAAGAAGCATCATTAGACCAAGGGCAAGCCTGCTTTTGCAACAGTTAGTATGCATTGAGGAAGTGCCCTTCAGAAAAGTCATTACAATGTGTTCTCCCACAGTTTCATTTGAGAGCATCCATTTTCCCATAATTTCTTGTCATTTCCTTTCATTTAAAAAAAAAACAATATTGCAGGAATTAATTTCACGACACGATAATCCAGATAATAGTCTTGCTATTGTTCACCAAATTGGTAGCTGAGAAAAGTGACTTTTATATTCCAGTATAGTTAATTTAACTCTCTTCTTTATATTGACCTGATAGCCACCTCTGAGTAATAAATTTAAGTCTTGTGAGGTTTCCCTGATGGCTAAGAAAGGCAAATGAATAGAGAAGAGGGAAAGAAGAACCCATGAACAATTACCTGGATAATTCACTCCTAAAATCCTGCTAGGGGAGCAGTGAGGGCGGGGGAAAAGTACATTTGCATCTTTATATTGACGGAACTCAAGCTCTCTAAATCAGCTACCTGTGCCACTTTACAACAATGATTATCAACATTTAATTTTTTGCTTTGCTTTGAGTCTAATGCTCATGATAGAAGCTTCCATTTTTCAGATGCTTGCCATGAGTCAGGAATTTAGCGATTAATTTAATCATCACAACAAAGTAGGAATTATTCCCCTGTTCTTCTGCTGAAGAAATTAGGGCCCAGAGATGTTGAGTAATTTGTCCAAGGTCACGCAGGCGGTCAACCAGACAGAATGAGGATCAGAGTTCAGGTTCGTCCGTCTCCAAAGCCCTTGCTGTCGCCCGTGTGCCACAAGGCCTCTCTCTTGGTGGAAAAAAGGACGCTGTGCTGCCTAAGGACCCCTCCCAGCTGATCAGACATCTCACGTGAATGCATGAGCCCCCTGCGGCCTGGCTCCGCTTGGAACAGTTGTACTAACACTTCTTTCACTTCTTGACTTCCCTCAGGTCCCAGACAAACCAATGAGGAGCATCAAGTACACGCAGAAGGATGTAATAAACCTCAAGAAAGACCTTACACGAAGCCGGTGAGTGAGCCCTGCACCGAATGACCCACAGACAGCCCGACAGGGACAAGCAGGCTATGGGGTGATGCCTGTGAGTGCCTGCCGAGTCTCAGTGCCCCTCAACGCTGAACATTAAGCGGGAGATTTGCAGGAGGGTAGCCCTGTAAGGGCTGGGGATGGGGCCCCTTTCTTGGTTGGACCCTTCAGGGAGTACCTGCGCCAGACCGACCTACCCATTCTTGCTCAGGGCAGTCCCATGCCTGGAATTCCCTCTGCTTTCCTTTCTTGGACTGAATCCAACTCAAGAGAGTTCCCTTATGCTCCAGAAGACTCTTCTCTTTTTACTGCACGTCCACAGTGTGGTAGCCGAGAGTCAGATCGACTTGGTCGCAAATACTGGTCCTGCGACCTGCCAGCTGGCGACACTGGAAGAGTTACTTAACCTCCCTGAGTCTCTGTTTCCTTAACTGTAAAGTGAATATAGTATGAGGTTGTTAGAAGGACTGGGTGAAATAATGCACAAAAGTGCCATAGCCTTGAAGACAATGCCATTCATATCTTTTTCCACCCCATCAATTCCTTCCTCCATAGCGTGATAGCGTGAGCAAACTGAGGTCTAGGACCATATTTTTTTCATCTCTTGGCGTGAGGTGGGATTTCTTTCTCCTCAAGGTGGGGTTATAAATGGGGCTTTTGGCCGAGCAACTGAAGGTGGAGTAAGAGATGGAGATTCTTTTAACACAGAACACGTAAGAGACATGCTAAGCAGGGGTGATACAGGCAGCACGGAGGGTCTGCTTATCTCACGAGCCAGACCCTGGTAAGAATCACAGCAAGATGCTTCCTTCCTCACCTCCATGGTCTGGAAGCTCTTCCTTCACTGCGCACCTGCATCTCCTCCCCACACAGCTTTGACGGAACGGATGACAGCCCAAGAAGAGGCAGGAAGGTGTGGGCTTTTGAAACGGGGGAGAAGGAAAGGGATGAAGGAGGCTAAGGGGGGCATCAGGATAGGACCCCAGAGAAGAATATTTCCCCACCGACCACAGGAAGGGTGGCTGCACCGGCTCTGAGAGGGGCTCTGGACACCTAGTGTCCAGCAGAAACATAATGTGAGCTGTTCATGTAATTTAAATTCTTTCAGTAGCCACACTAAAAAAAAAAAGTGGGAAAAAAACAAACAAGTGAAAGTAATTCTAATAATATATTTTATTTAGCCAAATAGATCTGAAGTATTGTCCTTTGACATGGAATCAGTATAAAAAGGTATTGAGATACTTGATAGTCTGTTTTGAACATGTGATGAAAAATGGTGAATGGTGAAAATCCACAGCGTATGTCGCACTTAGAACGTATATCAGTTTAGACCAACCACACTTCAAGTGCTCAGGAGCTGTTACAGTTTAGACCAACCACATTTCAAGTGCTCAGGAGCTGTTACAGTTTAGACCAACCACACTTCAAGTGCTCAGGAGCTGTTACAGTTTAGACCGACCACATTTCAAGTGCTCAGTAGCTGTTACGGATTGAATTTTGTCCCCCCAAAATCCGTATGTCAAAGCCCCAACCCTCAACGTGATTGTATTTGCAGAGAGGGCCACTGAAGAGGTAATTAAGGTTAAGTGAGGTCCGAAAGGTGGGACCTAATCCAATAGGACTGGTGTTCTCATAAGAAGAGGAAAGGATGCCAGGAATGTGCACACACAGAGAAAGGGCCAGGTAAGGACACAGCTAGAAGATGCCATCTGCAAGCCAAGGAGAGACACCTTGATCTTGGGCTTCTTGCCTCCAGAACTAGGAGAAAGTAAATGTCTGTTGTTTAGACCACCCATTCTGTCATGACAGCCGCATCGGACTAACATAATAGTCAACATTGGAATAATCCTGCAGAGAATGTCCCCAGCCCAAGGGGGGATGATGGGGCTCAGAGCAGAGCTCAGAGATGGCATGTGAACTTGTCCCTGAAAATCAACAGATGATCCCCACAGGGACCCCTCTGTTAGTTGTGGACACATTGGCCTCTACAGTGTTTGAACCCAGGTTAGAGGGGTTTTGAGGCTGATGCCTTGGGAACTTGGGAGCCCCAGGGACTGGTGAGAGGTAGTGTCAGGAGGCCAGAGTTACCTGAGTGGGGCAACATCTGGGCAGGCAGCAAAGAAAGAGGGTTGCACAGCTGAGGGTGCGCCTCCCAGCGGGGGTTTGTACTCTGCTGCTCAGTCATGCCTGAAGGACATTCCAGGTTTCAGAGGGAATGTTCCAGGCTTCAGAAGAAATGGTACAGCAGCGAAGTTGCATCAGAGGTGAGGTTCCATCTGTATGTCATGGGCACCAGTCAGAACAGACACTGGCCGTACACAGCCATTATGACCATGTCAGTTCTTACCAGCTGAGTGTTGCCAGCCTGGAGGTCGATGATTCTAATCAGGCTTCAATACATAGCAGAATCTCTAGAGCCTAGGAAATGAGCGTTTCCATGATAATTTATACTGTAGACTGAGAGCTGATAACTGCAAGTACCAATACATGCCTTGGTCTATGTAGGTTCCAGATACCAAGACTCAACCCAGTCCAGGGAGGGCAACAAGCAGTGGTGAGCCAGCTTGTAACCAGAACTGATTCGCTAAATTTCCAGGAAATTTGACAGCCAATTATTAAACGCAGCTATTGTTAAAAATTAACTTATATAAACTTACAATTAAATACATTATATTAAAACAAAGGTGATAAATACTCGCAACTCACCATTTCTTTTTTTTTTCTTCTTCTTACAAGGAGAGCAATAGTCGCCCTTTTCCTCCTTGCATGGACCTTGTAAGGACCCAGTAAGATGGATAAAAGTACTCTGAGAAACATTAACAAATTCAGGGTATTACTTAAATACTTCTCACTTTCCCCTTGAGTCTTACTTTGCCACAGTTTAAGCCTTCTTTGTTCCTATAGCACTGGCTTTGGCATTTCATGGCATTTCTGTCAGGAGGCTCACAGCCCTCCAGCCACCCTCCTGCTCCTGCCGCTAGCTCGCAGCTCTGTTCAATCTGCAGCACTGATTGTTAGGTCTGAATAGATTCCCTGGTCCACACAGACTCAGGTTAGTCTCTTCCTTTACTTCCTTAGTAACCTGCTACATCCCTATAGACATGTGGTTCTCAATTGCGGGTGATTCTCTTCCCTTCCCCCCTTCCCATGAGGAGACATTTGGCAATGTCTGGAGTCATTTTTGGTTATCATTATTGGTGGGATGGTTAGGGATGCTGGTCACCAGTTCCAGTGTGTGTGTTGTTTTCTCCCACATCAATCTATTCTCTGACACCAGCTGAATGTCCTATCATTCAACTCAATTCTGATGCTGTCTACCCCAGAGGTGGTATCAGATTCCAAAGGTTAAGGGCACAGTCCCACAAGACTCCCCTCCACTTCAGATGACAATTTCAGGCCTAGGTTGTTACTCATGCTTCTGACCCACTGGCTATAAATCAGAGGTTCCCACAACCCCTTCTGTGGGTTTAATTTGCTAGAGTGGCTCACAGAACTCAGGAAACCTGTATAATCACTAGATTACCAGTTTATTACAAAGGATATTGAAGGATATGAATCAACAGTCAGATGAAGAGATACGTAGGGTGAGGTCCCGGACAAAGGAGCTTCTGTTCTCATGGAGTTTAGGGCCTGGCAAGGTGGTGGGTGGAAGTGTTTGGGTTCCCCAACACTCTCTAGCTTCTAATGAAAATATCAGTTGCATAAAGGGAGTTCCAAGTGTCTTCTTACTTTATTCCTTCTTCAGCCCTCCACCTGTATTCTCCTCTCCCCATGAAAATCATGAAGATGTTTATATACTTAACAGATGTTTAAGATTTGAGCTGAAAAATCCAAATTGATGGTGGACTCATCAGCAAAGAGAAACTGGGATTCATTCTCCAGTAAGTTCTGGATTGGCAGTGGACAGACATGGGTTCTGGTCCAGGCTTTGCCTCTAAATAGCTGGGTTCCTTTCGACAAGTCTTAGAATTGTAGAGCCTTTGTGTTGGAATGGAATTAGGGGTCATTTAGTCCAACCTTCTTTTTTTTTTTTTTTTTTACATCTTTATTGGAGTATAATTGCTTTACAATGGTGTGTTAGTTTCTGCTTCATAACAAAGTGAATCAGTTATACATATACATATGTTCCCATATCTCTTCCCTCTTGCGTCTCCCTCCCTCCCACCCTCCCTATCCCACCCCTCTAGGTGGTCACAAAGCACCGAGCTGATCTCCCTGTGCTATGCGGCTGCTTCCCAATAGCTATCTATTTTACATTTGGTATATATGTCCATGCCACTCTCTCACTTTGTCACAGCTTACCCTTCCCCCTCCCCATATCCTCAAGTCCGTTCTCCAGTAGGTCTGTGTCTTTATTCCCGTCTTACCCCTAGGTTCTTCATGACATTTTTTTTTCTTAAATTCCATATATATGTGTTAGCATACGGTATTTGTCTTTCTCTTTCTGACTTACTTCACTCTGTATGACAGACTCTAGGTCTATCCAGCTCATTACAAATAGCTCAATTTCGTTTCTTTTTATGGCTGAGTAATATTCCACTGTATATATGTGCCACATCTTATTTATCCATTCATCTGATGATGGACACTTAGGTTGTTTCCATCTCTGGGCTATTGTAAATAGAGCTGCAATGAACATTTTGGTATATGACTGTTTTTGAATTATGGTTTTCTCAGGATATATGCCCAGTAGTGGGATTGCTGGGTCATATGGTAGTTCTATTTGTAGTTTTTTAAGGAACCTCCATACTGTTCTCCATAGTGGCTGTACCAAATCACATTCCCACCAGCAGTGCAGGAGTGTTCCCTTTTCTCCACACCCTCTCCAGCATTTATTGTTTGTAGATTTTTTGATGATGGCCATTCTGACTGGTGTGAGATGATATCTCATTGTAGTTTTGATTTGCATTTCTCTAATGATTAGTGATGTTGGCAACTCATCATTTCTTAATGATTTCATACATTTTACTGCTAGCTATGCAGTTGAGGTTATTTCTGGTTATAGTATCTGTGTGGTGGAAATACTGTATGATGGGGGCTACTGCAAATCTCCTTCCAGCTCCACATTCACTGACATCATATTGGTAGGTCAAAATCAGCAAAGGTGGGAATACTTAGGTGCAGAAATCAGCAAAAGGTACAAATCAGGGCTTACTTGTCCCTCCAGAGAGGTGGTTGTTAAACATTCACCAGCACTCTGGGGACATGCCCCAAAATGACCAAGGTAGAAATTTCCACTAATCTAGAGGGGTTCAGTAGAGGGGTGATGAAAAGGTGATAAAGACAGTGGCTTTTCTGCCATCCTCGAGTTGGCAAGCTGAGTCTATCCTTTGTGCCAGACACATTTACTATGGCTAGAGTTTAACATCCTCATCAGACAGGCTCGGCTTGTCCAAGTGCTGGACGTGAAGGACAACGTGGAAAGGGCCAGACAGAAAAGCCACAGGAAAGAAAGCAAGAAACGACAGTAGAACTTTCTATTTGGCCACACTCCTGGATCCCACTGACATTTAAGGAACCAGAGATTCCCCTTCAGAAGGAACACCTGTTTTCCAGGGGAACTCACCCCTCCAAGAGATGCACACCCCTTGGCCCATCACCCAGTATTAAATGAGGTGAATTGTTAACAAAGAAGATATTGTCTTTTCCACTAACTATTTTTAAAATCTGCTTTACCTCCTGTTGAAATCTAGCCCAAAACACCAAAAGGAGGTGTTAGAATGAGCCAAACACCTTGACTATCTCTTGATTTTTATTTAATACTTCAGCCCCCTTATAATTCAATTGTACCATCCCTGGTTTCATGGCCAATTTAACATGATGCTAAAAAGAATAAAAATCATGGGCTTCCCTGGTGGCGCAGTGGTTGAGAGTCCGCCTGCCGATGCAGGGGACACGGGTTCGTGCCCCGGTCTGGGAGGATCCCACATGCCGCGGAGCGGCTGGGCCCGTGAGCCATGGCTGCTGAGCCTGTGCGTGCGGAGCCTGTGCTCCGCAACGGGAGAGGCCGCAACAGTGAGAGGCCCGCGTACCGCAAAAAAAAAAAAAAAAAAAAAAAAAATCTAACAGCTGTCCTCCTCGCCTCTTCCACCAGATGTTCGGTGGCACTAAGCAGCACACTGTGCACTCATTTCCCAAATTTCTCCGAGCAGAAGTTGACAACTGGGGCTTCTGTGTGTGCCCAGTTCTTGGTTGACTCTTGAAATCAATGACATGTTTTCCTCCAAAGCTGCCGGTACTTTTTATTGCACGTGGGTTTTTGTTTGTTTTTGTTTTTTTAAGGAAAATAGACATCTCTGCAATGAAAACAACTGAAATGTTGAACCTGAAGCTATGATATACCCGTGGCAAAGTTTAGTTATGTACTGGCAACTGCAAATAAGCAGTGATAAATTAGCCCCCTCTCCCAGCAGATCCCAGCAGGGTACAGACTATGCACCTGTTTCCAAGGTCTGAGACTTTGCTTTCCAGCTGCATTTGGTAGACTGCTGAAGCAGGGCAGTGAGAAATGACACAGGTGGAATTTTGGCAAAGGAAGAAGCTTTTTCTTTTGTATGAAGTTAGACACTTCTTCTTGGTCCCTCCTTAGTTTTTCTGCGCTCATTCACTTTCTTCAACAAATATTTATTGACTACGAGGAATCACCAGGTATACACCAGGCATCATTGTATATACTGGAGACACGGCAGTGCATGAAGTAGACAAAATTCCTGTCCTCAGTGAATAAGAGACAGTGATGTGCATTAAAATGGGGCAAAGACAAACAAGTTCGCAAGTAAGTAAACAGGATTGGGGCAGGGGACGTTGGCTATATCCTATGAAGAATATAAAGCAAGGCGATGTACAGGCATAGCTCGTTTTACTGCGCTTCACAGATACTGCGTCTTTTACAAATTGAAAGTGTGTGGCAAGTCTGTCAGCACCATTTTCCCAACAGCGTTTGCTCGCTTTGTGTCTCTGCGTCACATTTTGGTAATTCTTGCAATATTTCAGACTTTCCCTCCACCTTTTTTTTTTTTTTTTTTTTTGCGGTACATGGGCCTCTCACCGTTGCGGCCCCTCCCACCGCGGAGCACAGGCTCTGGACGCGCAGGCTCAGAGGCCATGGCTCACGGGCCCAGCCGCTCCGTGGAATGTGGGATCTTCCTGGACCGGGGCACGAACCTGTGTCCCCTGCATCGGCAGGCGGACTCTCAGCCACTGCGCCACCAGGGAAGCCCCCCATTTTTCCTATATGTGGATGGTGATCTGTGATCAGTGATCTTTGATGTGACTCTTGCAAAAGATTAGGACCCACTGAAGGCTCAGAGGATGGTTAGCCTTCTTTAGCAGTAAAGTATTTTTTAATTAAGATATGTACATTGGGGCTTCCCTGGTGGCGCAGTGGTTGAGAGTCCGCCTTCCGATGCAGGGGACACAGGTTCGTGCCCCGGTCCGGGAAGATCCCACATGTCGCGGAGCAGCTGCGCCCATGAGCCATGGCCGCTGAGCCTGCGCGTCCTGAGCCTGTGCTCCGCAACGGGAGAGGCCACAACAGTGAGAGGCCCGGGTACCGCAAAAACAAAAACAAAACAGAGTGGTCAGAGGGAGCGGTTTTGTAAAGGGGGCCATGGGCGGACACCTGAACAGTGATGCCTGAACAGAGTATTTCAGAGGACAACAGATGGACGAGTGCCAAAGCTGGGACAAACCAGAAACGCTGGAGAAGCAGAAAGAAGGCCAGCGTGGCTGGACCAGAGTAAGGGAGATGGGCACAGGCTGGAGCCCACAGGGCCTCAGGCCTCACAGGCCGTGGCGAAAAGTTTGGGTTTTAGTCTAAGTGCAGTGAGAACCCGTTGGAGGGTTCTGAACAAGAGAAGGATATGCTCTGATCTTTAAAAGAACATTCCATCGGCTACATAGGGACCAGTAGAAAGGCTGTGGTAAGAGATGTCGATGGCTTGGATCAGGCGAATAGCAGTGAATTGGAGAGAAGTGGGTGGATTCGGCATCTGTTTGGAGGCACAGGATGAGATCAGATGTGGGAGACAAGGGAGAAGGCGGGATCAACATGTTTTTATCTGTTCCGCCCTATTTCCTCACTGGGATGTAAGATGTCTCCTAACCTAGAAAATATCATGTCCACTGTCATGGTCCCCAAGTATTTAGTGATGGAATGAATTAATTCTGTTGTCCATCCCTGGAACTTAGAAGTTAAAAATAAAGGGGAAGCCCTGTACATTAACTTAGAGAAAGTGAGTGAGGGAGATGGCCTACATATAAATCTGCGGGATAAACCAGTTGATGAGATGGCTGGGCCGTTGCTGTCTCCATCAGGCTGGTCTCCCTCTTCCACTGCCTTCAAGCTGGAGTGTCCACTCTGCCTTATTGGGGAATGGCCTGTGGCTGGGAGGAGAAGGTGTTAATGTTGTCCTGCAACAGGGTCAGTCTGTCCTGGGAATCCCCAGGGTCTAGCTCAGTTCTTAGCATAGAGAAGCCACTCAATAAATATTTGCTAAAGTTTATATTTGTATCGTATCTTAAAAATCTTCCCTGAGACAGGCAGGAAAGTTCCTTTTGTTCCATTTCTCAGATGAGAAAACTGAGACTCAGCGAAGTTCAGAGATTTACTTGCAGTCATTGTATCAGTTAGCTATCACCACATAACAAGTCACCTCAAAAAGTCAGTGACTTAAAACAGTCACATATATTAGTGTTCATGAGTCTATAATTCAGTTGGGAAGTTCTCTGATCTCAGCTGGTCTCACTTGAGTGTCTGTCCTCAGCTGAGGGTTAGGGCGGTGACTTTGCTGATCTTGGCTGGGCTGTCTCCTATGGTTTGGAAGATAACCAGCCATAGGGAGGTCTAGGATGGCCTTGGCCCTAACAACATGGTGTCTCATTCTCAAGCAGGTCAGTTAGGCCTGTTCTCACCATAGCAGGATTCTGAGAGAGAATGGGAATGTGTGAAGCCTCTGAAGATTTATGCTAAGAACTGGCAAAACATCACTTCCACCGTATTCTTGTGACCACAGCAAGTCACGCATCCAGCCCAGATTACAGGTGGGGGAGGGGCTTCCCTGGTGGCACAGTGGTTAAGAATCCGCCTGCCAGTGCAGGGGGCATGGGTTTGAGCCCTGGTCCAGGAAGATCCCATGGGCGGAGCAACTAAGCCCATGGGCCACAACTACTGAGCCTGCGCTCTAGAGCCCGTGAGCCACAACTACTGAAGCCCGTGTGACTAGAGCCCGTGCTCCACAACAAGAGAAGCCACTGCAATGAGAAGCCTGCACACTGCAATGAAGAGTAGCCCCTGCTTGCCACAAAGGGAAAAACTGTGTGCTGCAACAAAGACCCCAAGCAGCCCAAAATAAATAAATAAATAAATTTATTTTTTTAAAAAAAGGTGGGGGGATAGACTCCACTTCTTGATGGGAAGATCTGCAAAGTCTCCTTGCAAAAGGGTGGCGATTTGGGGTCATTTTTTTCAGTCGACCACAGTCAGATAGCCAATTCTGAGCTAGCCTTTGAGACATGAGCTAGCTTCCCAAAAGTCAATTTGTGCAAATCAGAGTCTGCCTCTTGGGAATGTAGAGCGGAAGCCACGTCAAGAGTCAAGCAGGCAGCAGTGAGGGGAGAAGCTACAAGACTCTGAGGAAGGGGGACCAGAGAGGCGTGGAGAGCTGTAGGGAAGCAGGGCGTGAGGGGCAAAGAGAGGGAAGATAAAGGAGCTGAGTGGGAAGTTAGAGGAGAAGACAGCAGCCTAAGAGAAGAGAGCCCGACGTCATGTCAAGACTCAACCTGAAGACTTTCAGATCCTGCTACTGAGGTCCCTGAAGCTCTTTTCGGAGAAAATCTCCAATTCTTCTTTGAGTTCCTCATCTTGGATTCCCACAAGAGTTTTCAAACCCTTTATCACCCCTATAGGTACCCTTACAATAAACCCCTCTTGAGTGGAATAGCTTGGCAATCAAGGACCCCGATGACTAAAATGACTTCTTAATCTGTAAAGACAGAGGAATCCAGAGGAAATGGGACACTTTTATCATCCCACTCTGTTGCTGGGCTGCTTTGTGAGTTAATGGCGTTTAATAAGGGACATTCCCTTTGGCTTATGGTTTGTGTCTAAGCTGGTAGGTGGAGTGAACTTCTCTTCTTGAAACAAAAAGAGATGAAACGGATAATTTAATTAAAAGTTAAATCTAGATGGGTGGCACATGTACCCCCATTCCTTTCTCCTGTGCCCAAGGCAGACATTACTGATGGATCACAGCACTCTTTACATTTGAGCCCAGACTTGGTCTCAAAAGTCCTCTCAATCCATCACTCCAGGCAGCTACCATTGATTAGAGTTGTTAAACAGGATGTAATTTATTTGCCATCTATAAATTACAAGACTCAAAAGGAGACTTTGGTATCTATAATATGGCACCTTGTTAATCCAAAATGAGGGAGGGAGTGTAAGAGACCAGCAGGAGAACAAACCTCACTCAGATCCCTTCATAAATGAGGCTGATCTCAATCAGCGAATTTAAACAGTTGAAAAATTGTTGTTGACCTCTGACATTTACTGACGGTTCTCAATGGCTTCTGCGTCTCATCACTCTACACCCAGGACCTCCACATCCGTAGCCTATAGCCCAGAACTTTTTCATTTCAAACTTTAAGCCTGATTCTTCCCACTGCCCCCTCCCCGGACTTGAGACTTGCCTCAAAGCCGCAGAATTGTTTAACATCATGGATTTATATGCTGGTCAATACTTTGGAATGCAGGCACAGTTAAGCCTTCTGAATGGTACCTTATGAATCATTCAAAGAAGACCTTAGTTCCCCCACATTACATCATCCCCATGCCCTGCAGCCAGCGGGTGGAGTTCCCAGCATGAGTTCCATGAAGGAAATGAGTTCCCAGCATGTTCCATGAAGGAAAGGGCTTGGCCCCGTGTCCTTAGCCCAGAAATGATCAACAGAGCCGCACACCCAAAGGCTAGGTCACTGCTGTGGGCTGGAGGAACCTGGCTCGAGTTAATTGCATTTTTATCATCTTGAACGTGACCCAGAGGCTGTACCTACTTTTTCTTTGTGACTGGTATCTTCGTGTGTCTTTGACACCTCTAGTTAACTATAGTTCTAGGGCAAGTCTTCTTCTCTGCTTTTCTCGTACCACTCTCTACCGAGGGTGGAGATCTTTGCTTAATTTCTCTCGTTATGGCTATGACTGCCTCAGAGGATCCCACATTAAGAAGGAACTCAACTAGAAGACCATGTTTTCAAATTTAAGCATCAAAATATCTTGAACCCTTGAACCTTTTGTTACATGAAGGTTTGCACAAAACTCTGTTTTCTGAAATCCTTTCCCAGGTGACAGGCAGTGTTCTCAGGCTTATAGCCAGGCTTGGAGGGTTCACACAGTATAGTTGAAAGTGCACTGGCTTTGGAGTCAGCTGTGGGTTCAAATATTGACTTGACCAGTTATTACCTGGGTGGGCATGAACGAATCAGTTCACTTCTGTAGAGCTTGGTTTCTTTATCTATGGGATGCGTTGCAGGGATAAGAAGTCTGCTTCACATAGTTGTTGGGATTTGCGGGGGCAGATATGGGTGAAGAATGTAGGAGTAGATCGATAAAAGGTAGTTGCTAAAAAAATGAATAAAGAGGTAGTTGTTGTTGTCTTTAAGCTGGTTGTCCTGAGACTGCAGATATTCAAGGGCAGCAATGAAGGGCATGAGCTTTGGAAGCAAAGAAACCCCGTCCTGTCACTCATCAGCTGAGTGACCTCAGCCTGGTCATTTTACTTCTCTAAACCTACTTCTCATCTGTAGAACGGAATCAATGCCTTCTTTCAAGGATTTTTTTGGTGAGCACGAAA
The DNA here is from genome assembly GCF_964374135.1 of Grampus griseus. Lineage (NCBI taxonomy): Eukaryota > Metazoa > Chordata > Mammalia > Artiodactyla > Delphinidae > Grampus > Grampus griseus. The sequence continues at coordinate 9,964,785 of NC_139006.1, read as the reverse complement.
TGAGACAATGTGCGTAAAATCTCCTGTTCTGCTTCACTTCCTTCCCTTTGCTCCTCCAGTGACCTGAAAACAGAGGCAAGACCAAGGAACTCAGAGTCCCACCCAAGTGTGACAAGCTAGAAGACCTCAGGCTGGCATCTTCCGTTCCCTAGACATCAGTGGTCTTGGACCATGCAAAAACATGCTCCTTACCATTTCAGGGGAAGCCTGCATAGTACAGACAATATATGCTTCTCTCCTGTGGGCAAAAAAAAATGATTTAACTCAGTTCTGCACTACCCTACAAAACTTTTAGGTAAATAGGTCCTAAGGTGAATTTACCTTATTGATTAAACGTGTGCACGTGCACACAAGCGTGTGTGTGTGTGTGTGTGTGTGTGTGTGTGTTTAAGAGACAGAGGAAGAAAAAGAGACGGTCTGTTATCTAAAACAAAGACCTCACACTATATTTGGCTTCCCCAGAGCTGGGAGGGAACGGAGGGGATATTATGCAGGTCAGAGTTTGTTTCATTTGCATCCCTTTTTTTTTTTTTTTTTTACCAGAGGGAGAGTCTATATCAGCTACATTCAGAGAGGAAATGCCAGGAGATAAAATACTGACAATGAGTGACAACTGTTACTCTTCCATCATTTTCAGTATCACTGCAGTAATGCTGACCTCAGTCCCCCCAAACCATGAGCAGAGGGAGCTAATGGTTTTAGGAGACACCCTGGATTTTAGCTCTTGAAGAGAACAGGTCACCTTCTCCAAAGTTTCCCCTTGTATGTTGAGCTGAGCACCCATCCTACAAGATGCACTATGAAGAAAAGTGTTCTGTGGTCCCATATGTTTGGAAAATGCTGTGAGCTATATCCCCACCTCAGAGATTCCCAATTCACAGTAGAATTTCAAAGTTCTGTAAAGTTCTGTAGTAAAGGAGTCTACTTAAACGCACATAGCTCAGCATTGGCTAATTTTTAAACCATGGACTTCCATTTCTGGCTACGTGGCAGATTAGACACCGTGAATGAGGGAAAACAACTAGATAAAAGTCTGGATATAAAATCCACTGATGTTTAATATGTGTCGCAGGATGGGTCACTAGGGAAGCAGTCTCAGATGGAGACTTGTGTGCCGTGGTCTATTGGGGGGTGCTGTCAGGCAGTGGAGGCCCAGGCTGGTGCAGCGTCGCCGGTGGGTGACACAGGAGTCCGCACCACCGCTCATGCACCTTAATTGTGCCCTCTGAGCCTGCTCGTGCCTGATTCCAGGTGTACCACTTCCATCTTATGATGGGTTATAACTGGGATCATAACTGTGTCACAGGGAATGTTACATGTGCCAGAGGCTCTCTAGCTCTCACGCTTCACCTCGCATCGGTGATTACCCACGCTCACTCTTTTATTACCTTCTCCGGTGCACCAGTAGACCCCGCACAACAGCCATCTAGCTCCACAGTCTTCGTTACCGTCACCTCCTCCAGACCTCTCAACAGCTTGAGATGTTGCACCAGCCCGTGCAGCGCCTCCCGCGGGTGTCTGGTCCCGTCTTCCCCGCTGAGAGTACTGACAGCTGCACTTTCCGCAACCTACCAGGGCCACTCACTACTGCACCTACTGCCGGAGACGGGATGGGTGGCTTGCTGGCCCGTGTTTAGCACCCCACTCTTCAGTGGGGGAAAAAATCTTGATATGTCGTATTTACTCATTTTTGTGGTGTAAATACTCCCACCATAGCCAGCTGCAAGCTACTAATGTGATGGCACTGAACGTGTGGTTGGGAAGAGATGTCCACAGTCCACGCCCACAAGCTGGTGTGGCTGGGCTCAGCACGCCACTGGATCAGCTCCTCATTGCCAGATGGATGGTGGTGAATCCAGCTCCAAAATTCCACCTTTTTTTTGCAGATTATATTCCATTATAGGCTATTACAAGGTATTGGGTAAAATTCCCTGTGCTATACAGTAAATCCTTGTTGTTTATCTACTTTATGTATAGTAGTGTGTATCTGTTAATCCCATGTGCCTCATTTGTCCCTCCCTCCCCTCCCATTCCCCTTTGGTAACCCTAAGTTTGTTTTCTGTGTCTATGAGTCTGTTTCTGTTTTGTATATAGATTCATTTGTAGTATTTGTTAGATTCCACATATGTGCTATCGTATAGTATTTTCTTTCTCTGTCTGACTTATTTCACTAAGCATAATATTCTCTAGGCCCATCCATGTTGCTGCAAATGGTAATATTCCATTCTTTTTTATGGCTGAGTAATATTCCATTGTATATATGTACCACATCTTTTTAAGCCAATCCATTAATGAGCACTTGGGTTGCTTCTGTGTCTTGGCTGTTGTAACTAGTGTTGTTGTGAACATTGGGGTGAATGTGTCTTTTCAAATTAGAGTTTTCATTTTTTCCAGATACATACCCAGTAGTGGAATTGCTGGGTCATATGGTAGATCTATTTTTAGTTTTTTAAGGAACCTCCGCACTGTTTTTTATAGTGGCTGCACCAATTTACATTGCCACCAACAGTGGAGGAGGGTTTCCTTTTCTCCACACCCTCTCCACCATTTATTATTTGTAGACTTTTTGATGATGGCCATTCTGACCAGTGTGAGGCGATACCTCATTCTGGTTTTCATTTGCATTTTTATAATTATTAGTGGTGTTGAATATTTTATGTGCCTATTGACCATCCGGATGTATTCTTTGGAGGAATGTCTGTTTAGGTCTTCTGCCCATTTCTGATTGGGTTATTTGCTTTTTTGATACTGAGTTGTATGAGCTGTTTGTATATTTTGGATATTAACCCCTTGTCAGTGGTGTCGTTTGCAAATCTTTTCTCCCGTTCTGCAAGTTGTCCGTTTGTTTTGTTGATGGTTTTCTTTGCTGTGCAGAAGCTTACAGGTTTGATTAGGTCCCATTTGTTTAGTTTTGCTTTTGTTTCTGTTGCCTTGGGAGACTGATCCAGAATCCCATTTTGGAGTCTACTTCTGAGAATCACTCTTGCACCTAACTGCTGTAGGTCGGTTTCCCTGGGACAGGCTCTGAGATGGAGATTTTCATGCAGGTTGTTCATTGGGAAGTGCTCTTAGGAGCAACACCTGTAAGCAAGTAAGGGCAGCAGGATGGGCAGAGGGAGAAGTTGAGCTGAGAAGCAATCCCAGCGCAAACTTCAGATGATCCCGCAGGGAGCTCTGGAGCTGGGATGGCCATTCTGAGATATCCCAGCTTTAGAGGCAAGAGGACCAGACCTTTGTTCTTGGAGGAACCAGTCGCTGAATGCAGGTTTCCTCTAAGGAGGGGCATACCCTTTATTGAAGCAGCTCCTTTTATTTGATGACAGATCCCGGGAAAGCACTCAGCTATGAGCCCTCAGCAGACACCAGCATCTGGAGAAATGGGGGCCACTGTCTAGAAGGGGGATTCTGGGTGGCCTACCCCAGCATCCCCTGGAATATGTGTCCAGAAATAAAAGCTTGAATAACAAGAAGAGAGAGGTTATGAAAACACAGCTGAACTGACAATGGAACGTTTTGTCCTCACGCGCAGCCATCCTAAATTAACATCCCACAGATGTGGTAGCATTGACTACCACAGTCAGTTTGGGAATTGATCATCTAGTCTAAGGCCCCCATGTCCCAGGTGAGGAAACCATAGCCCAGAGAGAGGAATCGCCTTGTCCAAGATCACAGGATGTGTTAATAGCAGAGCTGGGACTCACATCTACTCTAGGGCCTTCGTTCCATGTTGTACTTCTTGCTTAATGTGTATAATTTTGCAATTTTGTTTAGTTATTTGAATAATGCCCATTTCCACCACTAGATTAAAGGCTCCCTAACAACTGGGGCCATATCTCTTTCTCCAAATATAATGTCAGTGTCCAGCACAGTGTCTGGAATATACTTGGTGTTTATAAATACTTTTGTTGAATGAATGAATGCATGTTTCAGAATCCCTCTGGCTTTCTTTTTAGGCATCAGTCTGAGGGGACAGGGGGAATGGAAGGTGGCGGGATGCATCCTGAAAAGATCAGGGGCCCAGGCTGAGCCACGAGGAAACCTAGCTCAGAGCAGTAAGCACAGAGCCGTCATGTGAGTCCATGCAGGCTTTGAGCCAGACTGCTGGGATTCAAATCCCAGCTCTGTGGCTTACAAGCCACATAGTGGAGAACAGCCTTCCTAATTTCTCTGATTCCCCAGAGTAGAGACTGCAAAAATACTTTCTTCCTCTCTCAGGGATCTTGTGAGGATTAAATGAGTTAATAAAGCACTTAGAACAGTGCCTGACGCATGGTAAATACTTGATAAATGGTAGCTGCGTGTGTTACATCCTTCATGTTCCCTGAGTGACTGTAGCTATTGTGCAGTATGATTATGATCCCATGGATTTCTCCCTGTCCCCAGTCATGGGGCTACAGGCAGAGCTCAGCACGAGATCCAGCATGTCACACCCGATCCCAGATTCTAAATCTCAAAGGTCCGTGTTTAAGGGACCATTGGAGCAAATCTGATAGCAGGTAGGAGCGGGGAGTGAGGATGGATAGTTTGTAAGTGGAGACTGTGCAACTGCAGCTGTTAGTGCTGGATTTTCATATTAATTTGAAATCTCTTCCTATTGGGATTGTTCAACAAGCCATTATTCTAATGGATGTCACCACAGACTGTACAATAAAGCACTAACCCACCACTTAGTGCAAATGCTGCCTGCATTAAGCCCTGTAATTTTTTTTGAACTTTTTATTGAAATATAACATAATACAGGAAAGTGCACAAATCATTAAGCCTACAGCTCAATAAATTTTCACAAGATGAACACACCCCTGGAAGCCACACTCCATCAAGAAAAGGAACATTACCAGACCCCTCAGAAACCTCCTTGCGGCCCTTCCAGTCACTATCGCACCCCAGGCCCCTCGGAAACCTCCTTGCGGCCCTTCCAGTCACTATCGCACCCCACGCCCCTCAGAAACCTCCTTGCGGCCCTTCCAGTCACTATCCCACCCCACGCCCCTCAGAAACCTCCTTGCGGCCCTTCCAGTCACTATCTCACCCCAAAGAAAATCACTCTTCTAGGACTTCTAGGACTCACACTTCTAGGACTTCTAGGACTTCTAGGACTTACATTTAGTATCTCCTGTTTTGAACGTTGCGTAAGTGAAATTGTACGGTTGGCACTCTTATCGTATCTGTTTGTTTGTTTGTTTGTTTGTGTTTCTGAGATTTATCCACACTGCCTCGCAGAGTTGGGGTTTGTAATCCTTCAGTTTCTGGGCAGTTTCCATTGTGTGAAGGTAGCATAACATACTCGTTCTGGGATCGATGGGCATTTGGGTGGTTTCCGCTTTAGGGCTATTAGGAAGAGAGCTGCTATGAACATTCTTATGCATGTTGTTGGCTGAACGTGTGTATGCATTTCTGTTGGGAACATACCTAAAAGTGGAAATGTTGGCTCTCAGAGCTTGTGTAGGCTCAGCTGTAGTCAATGCTGCCAAACAGTTTCCCGAGCCCTATATTTTAAAGAACTTCTAAAAATACACAAAGAAGATGGTTTAGAAAAACTGGAAAATATGGAGAAGTAGATATTAATAAGTAATAGAACCACACTCAATTACATCACCTAGGGATCATCCCTATTCATATTTTGGTATGTCAGCTTTTATCAGTATTTTTATATATACATGTGTATTTTTTTTTTTTTTTTTTTGCAGTACGCGGGCCTCTCACTGCTGTGGCCTCTCCGGTTGCGGAGCACAGGCTCCGGATGCGCAGGCTCAGCGGCCATGGCTCACGGGCCCAGCCGCTCTGCGGCATGTGGGATCCTCCCCAACTGGTGCACGAACCCGTGTCCCCTGCATCGGCAGGCGGACTCTCAACCACTGTGCCACCAGGGAAGCCCCTACATGTGTATTTTTTTACCAAAAAAAAAAAAAATAGAACCATTTTGCATATTCCATTTGGTAACCTGATTTTTTATTTAGCAATAGATTATGAACATCTTCCATGTCAATAAATGCACATCCACAATTTCATTTTTTAAACGTTTTAGTATGAAAATATTCAAGTATCTGTATTTGAACAGAACAATACAATGAACTTCTGTGTACCCATTGCTCAGATCAATGATTATCAACTTATAGTCAATCTTGTTTCATTTACACATCATCCTCCCCTATTATTTTCAAGCGTTTATCATTTTATCCGTAAATATTCAAACAACTATCTAGGAGAAGGACTAGAGAAGGCTAGAGAAGAAGAGAAGGACTCTTTTTAAAATCATAACCACAGTAATATTATCACATCTAAAACAAATAGCAATGTCTTTAATATCAAATATTCACTCAAATACAACCATCTTAATGGTTGTATAATATTCCAGTGTAAGAATGTAGCATAATTTAACCAATTTCCTATCATTGGACTTCTTGGTTGTTTTTGATTTGTTCTCCTGTTATATAAACAGTGCTTAGATGGACATCTTCGGAGTTACATCATTCTAATACTCTAGTTCCATAAGATAAATTCCTAGGGCATGCAGCTTTAAGGTTCTTGACCCTTAGCTGAAGTCCTCTAGATTTATACTGGGTTTTAGTTGCTGAAAAGAGCTAGTTCATAAATGCTTGAAACAAATGAGCTTTTCCCATAAGAAATGAAAGCAAAGCAAAAAAAACAACAAGGTGTAAGAGGTTGACAATACCTCAGACATGACTTTTTGCCCTTTTCACCTTAGCATAGTCATCAGAAGCAAAAGAGCAGTTTATGGAGAGCAAAATGAAAACAAAGAATGGTCATGAAACAAACCCTCCCCCCAAGTTTACTGGCAATGTCCAGCTGACCCATAGGCAGACCCAATCTGTATCTGCGAGATCATTTCTCTTCCCCAGGATTCTTCACATAAAATCTTTGTCTTACTCAGTACACCCTTTAATCCCAGCCCCTCCACAAGGGATTGTTCTGATGGCTTTCACTCAGATGAGCCCATTGCCAAAGACTATAATCCATTCACCTTTGTCAATGCAAGAGAAAACTTCCATTTGTTCTCTACAGACTGTAGCCTTTGACCTCGTCTTCTTCTGGATCTTCTCTGTAATATTAACTGACGCCTTGCAGTTACGATTTCACTTAAAAGTAAAATAAGATAAAATTATATTACAAAGTCAGAAACCTCACAGGTTCGCCAAGCGCATCTCCGAGAACCTGTACGGTGCCCAGGAGCAACACTTAGGATGCCAGGCCAAGAACCAGCCTGCAGCCCACTGTGAGAAAAGTGACGCTCGGTCGTTGGTCCAGCCCACGACCCACAGGAGTACAAAGCAATAATAGCAATAAGACAGCAGGCAGTTCAAACCCTGTTTTTCCAGAATTAATGCCTGTAAGTATATTTCAACAGGCATACATTTCCTCATGGCTCTACTCCAGAAGTGCATAAGAACAAGAATCATCTTGAAAACCAGTTTTCCAGTCACCTACCCCTCCCCTGATCTACTGTATTGACAGGTAGTATATCATGGCTTTTGGAACCAGCCTGAATCCCGGCTCCACCACTGACAAACTGTTTGAATATAGGCAAGCTACCTAATCTCTCTGAATCTCATTGCCCTCCTCTGTAAAATGAGGATACTAATAAAACTGCGTTGTGATGGGTAAATGAGTTAAGATGCATATGTCTGCCACTTGGATTGCGTGTGTTAAACACACATACAAGAAACACAGTATTCCTGATGGCTGGTGTTTATACCTCACTCCAACTGCTTGACCATGCCACTGGGATTCTGTCCATTCCTTTTTTTTTTTTTTGAAAAAAGACACGTTTATTCAGCATCATGATCAGACTATTACATTTAGCAATCAACAGCATGGGCGCAAAAAAAAAAAAACTACATTAAAACCCTTTGTTGGAATGCTTTACACTTTCCACAGAACAGAAACTAAAATAACCTGTTATACACTTAGTCACAAATATAGGTGTTTTTGCCCGTACACATGAGTATTGTCTAAAACATGTCTTCTTTGCAGCAGCCAGGCCCTGCCAGCGCTGTGCTTGGCGGAGTTCACAAATCCATTGTAAACTGCAGCTTCCCTGTCACTTCTCTGGCTCTCCTCTCCTGCTAAGCTTTGTTTCCTGGCAGTAATCGAAACCTTCTGCCACTGCCGTAGCTACTGCTGCTGCTGGAACCGCCATAGTCACCTTGGTTTCGGGGTTTGGCAAAGTATTGGACTCCGCCACCATAGGGGCCAGAACTTCTGCCTCCAAGGTTTCCTCCTTTCATGGGTCCAAAATTTGAAGATTGATTGTTGTAACTGCCAAAATCGTTGTAGCTTCCACCACCTCCAAAATGGCTTCCATCGTTACCAAATCCATCATAGCCATTTCCACTGCCACCATAGCCACCTCGGCCGCTGAAGTCTCCTCCATGACCAAAGTTGTCACTCCCACCAAAACCCCCTCCACGACCACCACCAAAGCTTCCAGAACCACTTCGACCCCTTTGGCTGGATGAGGCACTAGCCATCTCTCGCTTAGATAGGGCTTTCCTGACTTCACAGTTGTGGCCATTCACAGTGTGCTATTTCTGAATGACAGTCTTGTCTACGGAGTCGTGATCATCAAAGGTTACGAAAGCAAAGCCTCTCTTTTTTGCCACTGCCTCGGTCAGTCACGATTTCAATCACTTCAGTTTTCCCAGACCGTTCAAAATAATCTCTTAGGTGATGTTTGTCAGTGTCTTCTTTAATGCCACCAACAAAAATCTTTTTCACAGTTAAGCGGGCACCATGTCTTTGAGAATCTTCCCTTGAGACGGCCCTCTTTGGTTCCACAGCTCTCCCATCCACCTCGTGTGGCCTTGCATTCACGGCCGCATCCACGTCCTCCACAGTGGCTTATGTGGCAACCCCGAAGCCCCTGGCGTGCCTGGTGTTTGGATCACTCAGCACCACACAGTCTGTGAGCGCTCCCCACTGCTCACAATGGCTCCTCAGACTGTCGTCGGTTGTTTCAAAGTTCAACCTCCGATGAAGAGCTTCCACAGCTGTTCGGGCTCTTTGGGTGACTCTGACTTAGACATGATGGCAGTGGAGACGGGGGGAGACGTCAACGATGCTTACTTGGCGGCGTCCACGGGCAGAAGAGCTGTCCATTCTTTAGGAGAGATTTTCTTATCACCTGTGCGGGGGGACCCGGAGTTTTCTCATTCCTATCTGATTGGAAGGAAAGTCAAATTCTGGAGAGCATACAACTAAGAAGCTTAGCGTGCTGTAGTTTGTCCTTTGCCTTGAGAGACAAAGAGCTAGATACTTTTCAGACATTGTTTTTAAGATTAAATTAGTTAGTACACAGAAAGCGTTTAGAATACGAGCAGCTACATCATAAGGACCATCTCTTTTGTAACATAGAGAGGCTACAAATTTAAGTCACACTTCTTATATTTTTCCAGCTAGCCATAGGAGCCATCACATGAATTTTTCACAGGAAGTCAAGTGTCTCCCTCTAGGAGCTTCACCTCCCCCTTGAAATGTCTAATGAATAGCTTTATTGGTTACCTTCCACACCCAGAGATGGAGGGAGAAAATTGGTGCTGTGTCCTCCATTGCCCCTCACTGCCACAACGTGTCGCTGTCGAGAACAGGTCCTCGAAGCTCTTAGAGACCGTACTAGCCGTTCTTCCTGACGTCTCACTGATCCACACCATCATAGCTCTCAAATCCCATAGTGTTTGATTAGGAACCTTCCCCCAGACAATCAGGGCTACCTGCATGTGAGAGGTTACCTTTAGGGGCTCCAAGATGCCTTTTCCCTGATCAATCTGAGGGAAGCCACCCTAGTGTATAACCGTAGAGGTTTTCTGGGCTTTTTCTTGTTGAAAAACTTACAGAGAGGTGAGCACAATTTTTTTTTCCCTATTGAGCAGCCCAGATACGTCACATAAATCATTTCAATAGATGGACAGTAATGTGGAATGAGACATTTTCCCAAAGTCAAACCTCATCACAGCAGAACACTGCCATCTCCCTTGGGATTAGAAGGACCCCTTACAAACTTACTTACCTGGACTTTATCTCCCCAAAGTTTCCCATGGAAATGAGAACAAAGCAAGAATGCTTGCAGAAGCACTTTTCTGCCCTGAACTTCAAGAAAATGCCGGACAGTCAGATCAAACAGGCTGAGAAGTGCCGAGAATGATGTTTCAGCAAGTTCCCTTAGGTTGCATATGAGGCAGACAGACGGAGTTTTGAGGGTCAGAAAATTCTGACTGTTTTGGCGCTGCTCTGTCAGGCCCATGGGTACCATTTAAGGAAAACGCATGTCCTGGCCCTTCAGCACATCTGACTGTGTGTTTAGCTTTAGGAGTCGTTCTGGGTCAGATTAGCTCCAAACAAGAGTTTCCTGGCAGAATGTGTGTGCAAAGTAAAAGAAACCAACTAGAACATTGCTTTGCAAGACAATCTTTAAATCAGAAGAGCTTATTCGGGAATCCATTAAATAAAGCCAAATCCAAACAACTAGTGAAGGCAAGAACCTGAATCTCCATCCCTGCCCTGAAACAGCCCAAAATGCACATTAGCTGAAAAGCACCCTTTAGATCCGGTGAACTTTCTCTGAAGGTCTCCTACTACCCATGCAAGGACGGGGGTGGGGAAAGGAGTGGTGTATGTTCAGAACAGGGCTGCCCCTTTGCACAGTTCCAGGGGCTACCATCTGCAATGTATGTTTCAGGGTGAATGGCACCCCCCAAAAGCTCAGTTTGTAGAATACAGAGTTGTACCATTGAACAGCACTTTATTGATAGTTATACAAAGATAAAAATAAGAGCTTAAAGAGCTCTCAGACCCTGGGACCTGGGAGCGGGGAAGTGTTGGAGAAGGGATCACAGGCCAAATTATTGGTAAGAGTGTCTATGGTGTTTTGCAGACTAGATACTGCCCTAAAAAGAGTGTGTTTGGACTCATTTACCTTTTCCCTGCAATACCTCTTTGGTTCTTTGAGTTTACACCCTTAGGAAGTGTTTGGTCTAGAAAAGTGACTAGGAAACCACCAGGTAAAAAGAATATAGAGTTGGGGGAGGGGTCCCTGGCAGGGAAAACAACACGATCGCAGCCAGGACGGGACCTGGAAGGTTGGGTGACTGTAGACACCTTTTGCTAAGTTCCTGCTCTGTCTCAGACACTGGGCTAGGGATTGATGTAAGGTCATCTCAAATGTGAGAGGAAGATGAGAGTTTAATCCTGGGATCAGGTAGTAAACAGAACATCTTTCAAACTGAGGCAGCTCAACAGACCCTGGGTAAATGGGTGCCGGGGTTGCGGGTGTGGGCTGACCGTGGTCCTGAACAGAGGTTTTGCATCTTCCGGGATCTCTCTCAATGTCCCATGACAAGGACAAGCTGTGGCAGACAGCCGCCCCACATCCAGGAGGCCATCAGAAGCTGCCCCTCCTGGCGGCAGGCAAGACCCAAGTTGTGAATTGAGAAGGGAAGCCTTTCACCACACACTGCCCCCAGCAGCTGCACCGCGCCTCAGACCCCTGCAGTTTTCCCTCATAGTGACACTTAGCGAGGAAGCTGTTGTGAATTCCTGAGCAGTTCTTGTTCTCCAGCAGGTAACCCCCACCATCAATCAAGCAGAAGGACACGGGTCAGAAGCTCACAGGCTTGTGGTCTTGTGCTGATTCCATCGTCTGTTGTCTGTTTCAAAATGAAAAGCCGGTGGTTCTCTGGAGATTGCCAGTGTGCTCCAGAAAAAGCCTATGTTTCTCTGCTGACGCATGTTTTCTGTCCACACTGACTGGTCCATGAACAATCCTTCCATCCCATTTAGTCATTGAGCACAATAGGTGGTAATGGGCATTGTAGGGTGGGGCTTACATTCTTTAAAAAACAAAAAGAATACTCAACCAGTTTATCTCAGAACCGAAATCTGATTGCCGAACTGCCTCCTTTTTTCAGGTGGGGTAAGTTTCTGTGTGTTGATGGATGGCAGGAGAGGGCAGTGGTTAGGAAAACTACTATATATAAAATAGATAAGCTTCAAGGATATATTTTACAGCGTGGGGAAATATAGCCATTATTTTATAATGACTTTAAGTGGAGTGTAATCTATAAAACTACTGAGTCATTATGTTATATACCAGAGACTCATATAAAATTGTAGATCAACTATACTTAAAGAAAAAAAAAAAAATGTCGGTGACTCCTAGATTCAGACAGACCAGAGTGGAAGTCCTGGCTTTGCCACCTTCTCATTGTATGACTTTAGGTAGGTGGCTTCATTTCTGTGAACCTCAGTTTCTCTGCCTTTGAAATTATAGTACCTGCCTTGCAGGGCTCTCGTAGGGATTAAATGAGATAATACGTGTGAGGCCTTGGGGCCCTGCCTGACACTCAGAAAGTGCTCTGTAGGTAATGGCTATCATTAGGGTAATTTTCAAAGCCTAATCCTCCCCAGGGTTTTTGCACTCAAGGATAGTTAGCTTCTTCCACACCCCCTCCAAGTTCTAATTTGCTTCTAAATATGATGGGGTAAATAGACAAAAGGCGGGGTGGGGAAGTGAGGGGAGCAGCAAGAGGCACATCACAGTCCTTCACAGGCCGACTTGCCAGTCTCCCCTTCCCGATGAGGTTCAGAACTCCTCATCGCAGTTGCCTAGAAACCGGAGCTATGGGGGCTTCTGCTCCCTTCCAGAAGTCGCCCTAATTGGGATGCATATGGAACGGTTTGTTGCCACTTGGCGAGTTTTTATTCTTCCTCTTCCAGAAGGGATGCATACATCTCTCATACAAATGCTGACTCACGTTAATTAAAGAGTAGCCCTGGGCCAAGGCACCTTTTAACCACAAAGGAACCAGTGGGGACGGCAGCCTTGCTCAGCGTCCTCTGACAAAATGACCATTTTAGGTTGCTGTCGCTGTGCTTACATTTCAAGATGTTTACAAGGTCTGAGATGGATTTTGGAGGAGGATGGTGTGTGAGAACAAGGGTGTGTGTGTGTGTGTGTGAATCGTGAGGTCACAAAAGCTTGCAAAGTCCATGAACTTGTGCCATCAGTCAAAGCACACGTGTGCCTATTGTGTGGCCTGGTATTAAGGGCTGGATCTGTGTTCCTCTGAGGGGTTTAAGCACCACTTGTGGTCACTGGGCACAAGGTAGGTCAGAGACCACATTACGAGCTAAAGAAATAACTTTCCCAAGAGGCACATGGGGAGCCTGTTTCATTTGATCACTTCTTCCAGAACACCGCTATAGTCTAGTTCCCAGATGGAAAAAAAATAAATTTCAAAGGCATCCCTTTATCTCTATCCTGTTCGGATGACTCAGCTTCTGCACAGACGGTTCCGTACACCCACTCCACCCAAAGAGAATGCGAACGTGCCACATCAGAGTAGGGTTGCGCCATTGGTACGTGCCCCAAAGGAGGTGTGTATTTAATTCAGATTAGAGATGCAAGAATTTCAAATGGTTAGTTATTCAGGCAACAGATATTTTCTGAGGACTCCCCATGTGCTGGTTCTGGGGACGCAGAAAATATTTAGAAATTGTCCCTGCCCTCTGGGAGCTCTGTCTGGTAGCGGGGGTAGGAGGAGGGCGTGCGTGGACAGAAACAAGTCAACCGGCAGCTGAGGGCAGCACATACCAGAGGTGCCTCTGCTCCAGCACAGGAAAAGCAGAGGCAACTTCCACACAGGGTGGGGTTTATACCTGAGTAAGTTCTAAAAGATGAGCAGAAGTTAGCCAGGTGAAGAAGAAGAAAGGGCATTCCGAGCAGAGGGACAAATGCACGAGATGAGGCAGAGCATGGCTGTGCAGCATGATGGTGTTGCTAGAGCATCAGGGGGCAAGGAGGAGGCTAAGGGGGTGGGACAGGTCCAGCTCGCGCAGAGCCCTGGAGGCTGTACTGGGAAGCCTGGAGATGATGTGCAACGTTGGAAAGGGTTGGAGAGGAAAAGACTTCCAAGATAGGGAGGCCAGTGAAGAGGGAACGGCGGGGGAAAGGCAACGGCAGCCTGATTTCAGGGCATGGCATCCAGGATGGAAAACTTTTGTTACTTAGCCCCTCAGAAGTGTACAGCCCTGAGACAAAGCAGGGTGGAGCCAGACCAGGTGGTGGGGAGCTGCGAGGACAGCGGAGTGGTGCACTCTTCCTAGGATGTGCAACTTCACGTTTCAGAAGCTGACTCTGCTGCCTGGTGGAGGACCAAAGCATCAGGGGAGCAGTGCTAAGAGGCAAGAACATTTGAGTCATTACGTTGCCAAGACTTTTGGACTCCAAACCCCCAGCCAAACACGTCATGCCTTTTTCAATTCCTTGAGTGGTGCCTAAGGTGGCAGAGGGTTTAGCAGAGAGCGCATAGAGATTCACAGAGGTACAGCTTTTTTTGCATCTTAATTTTACTCGTCACCAACTTACCTATGTGTGTACCCAATTGTGCTTTGTTGTACAGATTGTACTCTGACTTTCTAAAAAATGCTTTCACATCTAGTTCCTCATTTTTCATCTTTCACAAGTCAGATAAGATAATACTATCTCAAAAAGACAGATGAGGAAGACAGGCTCAGGTCTGGATACGAGTCCAGACTCCACGGCACCCCGTCTGGGTGACCTTGCATAAGTCACCGCACCTCTCTGTACTTCAGTTTCCTCACTGTGAGATGGGGCCGTAAGACTGCTAATTGCTGCCTTGGAGAATTGTTTTAGAAGTTAGAGAGATTAGTAACTTTAAAGCCTTTTCATAGTTATTGCCACGTGGTAATTATTGATGTTCTCGTGGTGATGGCAGCCGTGATAGAGGCAGTGGGGTGATGGCTATCCCTAAATCAGTAGGCTAACTATTCTGCCTAAATCACACAGCCAGTTAGTTGTTGGTAGAATTAGAATTAGAACCTGGCTTCCTAACTGACCTTAATGTCCCACTTTCGCCCAAACCCGTCGGCCTCGTGACCATCGCCTGTCCTCAGCCGGTCTCCCAGGCTGGTGTGGGCTCCTTACATTCTTCTTTCCGTCTCTTTCTCCTCCTCTTTTACCTCTTTGTCTTCCTTTCCTGCTTTCTTCATTTTCTTTTTTTTTTTTTTTTGCGGTACACGGGCCTCTCTCACTGTTGTGGCCTCTCCCGTTGCGGAGCACAGGCTCCGGACGCGCAGGCTCAGCAGCCATGGCTCACGGGCCCAGCCGCTCCGCAGCATGTGGGATCTTCCCGGACCGGGGCACGAACGCACGTCCCCTGCATCGGCAGGCGGACCCTCAACCACTGCGCCACCAGGGAAGCCCCTTCATTTTCTTTAGTGAAGGTCTGAGATAGAGGTTAAATAAAGGAAGAACCCAGAAAAGAAAACCACTTAAAATCATTAGAAGGTCTCTGCATGTCAATTTTTATTCAGCAGAGCAGAGGTTAACTCCCTGGCCCTTTAGCTTCATAAATTTCATTACTTGACATGACAACCAAGCGTTGATCCTACCACCACTACGTACAGTGGATTCACAGACCTTTATGAATTACTGTGTCATGCAGTTGACCGAACCCCAAAATAATTGTGGTCTAATTAGACTGTTCTTGCCGCTACCCTCAGAGGAGAGAAACTCCTAAGCTTGACACGTGAGCCAAGTGCCGCTTCCCAGAAGCCTGTGGAGGCTCGGAGCCAAACGGCCGTCCTGTGTGCAAAGCAAGAGAGTTGTTGTAACAGCAGTCATTTATAGCTTCATGGAGATG
This sequence comes from Grampus griseus, assembly GCF_964374135.1. Classification (NCBI taxonomy): domain Eukaryota; kingdom Metazoa; phylum Chordata; class Mammalia; order Artiodactyla; family Delphinidae; genus Grampus; species Grampus griseus. Next base: position 9,949,108 of record NC_139006.1, on the reverse strand, counting down.
ATGATGATGATGAAAACAGTGGTTGTTACCATTTATTGAAGATCTCCGATGTGCCAGGCATCATGCTAACTGCCTCACATATATGGTTTCAACAATATCCTGGGAGGGTATCAATTTATCCCAATGCTACAGATGAGCAACGTGCATCTCAAAGAGGTAAAAATGACTCACCCAATGTCACAGACATTGAGTGGCAAGGAAGCGATGAGCAGTTAAACCTAGAAGAGACCTTTTCTAAAACCAGCGCATTTTCCTCATGCAACACTTTGGAGTCAGGCTACCCGGGTTTAAATTCCAGCTCCACCAGTTACTAACCTCTGGTCAGACTACTACTTGACCTTTATGAGCCATGCTTTCCTCGACAGCAAAATGAAGAGCACTTCCTTCATAGGGATGGTGTGTGGATGCGAGGAGAGAGCTGCACATCGAGAGCCTAGCTCAGTGCCGCTCAGGTCATCACTGTGCGCCTCCTCCCACCACCCCAGACAGTACCTGCTTCTCTCCAACTGTAGCCACTCCCCTGGGCCCCCAGCCTTCATTCCTTCCAGGCTCAGACCCTCCTGTTGTGTGTTTCCCAGATGTTCAGGCACCCTCAGGGGAGGTGCTCCCAGACCTTCCTCTCACAGAATAGTTTCATGCTTGAAAGTTTCCTTGCCTCATTTCCCATGATCCAAAGTAACCTCTCCTAATATCTTTCCCTAGTCCACGGCCAGTGATTTAGCCAAGATGATGGCATTTCAAACGTGATAATCATGACAGTTTAGTCAAGGAAAAAAGAGAGACAGAGACAGAGACTAAGAGAGATTGTCAGTTGGGGTCTATATTCAGCTGCTTAGCAAACAGAGTCCTGAAATTACTACGACTTAAACAAGGTAAAGGCTTACCTCCCTCACATAAAAGAGGTTTCCCTTCTGGAGGAAGTACCCAGATTCCTTCTATCTTTTAATCCACTATCCTTAGTGTTTGCTTCCACCTGCAAGGTTTCCTCATGCTCACACAATGGCTACTGGCACTGCAGACATTGTAGCTAAGTTCCAGGCAGCAGGAAGGAAGAAGAGGAAAAAGGGACCAAAGGGCATATGCCACCCAGCTGTGTTAACCTCCTTTATAGAGTTTTCCCAGAAGTCCCTCCCAACGATTTCCTCTTGTACCTCACTGGCTTGTCCTATCTGCCAGGGCAGCTGGAAAATGTGGTTTTGTTTGTTGTTGTTTTGTTTTGTCGACTTTTTATCTAGGTATTTGATGTCCAGGATAATGTGGTCTTTACTAAGGAAGCTCAGGAAATGGCACTTTCTGCCATTGGGAGAAAGGGCGAGAGGTAGGGAAGGAAAACCAGTAAATGCTGACTGCCTGCTCTGTATCAGGCACTGTCTTCAAGGAGTCTGCGTTCTAGTGGGAAAAGCAGACAAGGAACTAGGCAATTGCCATATAGTGTGGCGAGTGCAGTGACGGGGAGCACATGGACACAGGGAGCTGTGAGGGCACAGAGCAGGCACTTGACCTAGCCTAGAGCTGGAGGGAAGGAGGGAGTAGCAGTATTGAATGGTCAACAGTTGACAGTTTTTCCAAAGCCTTGGAATCAGCAAGTGAAAAGGGGGAGGAAGTGCTACAGGAAGAGGCAGAGTCATAGGATTCTGAGGGGTAGAGAGATAGAAATGAATGACTGGATGAGTGGGGTATGTTGCAGGAAGGGGGACCCCTCTCCAGGGCCCGAGAGTCGGCTCTTGTCTAACACTTGGAAATGAATCGTCCGAGGAGACACACATGCTGGCAAAGCAAAAGATTTTATTGAAAAGGGGCGCCCGGACGGAGAGCAGCAGGGTAAGGGATCCCAGGAAGACTGCTCTGCCACGTGGCTCGCAGTCTCGGGTTTTGTGGTGATAGGATTAGTTTCTGGGTCAGTCTCTGGCCAATCATTCTGACTCGGGTCCTTCCTGGTGGCGCATGCATCACTCAGCCGAGATGGATTCCAGCGGGGAGGATTCTGGGAGGTTTGTAGGACATATGGACTGGCGTCTCCTTTTGACCTTTCCCGAATTCTTCCGGTGGGTGGTGGCTTGTTAGTTCCGGGTTCCTTACCAGGGCCTCCTGTCGTAAAACAACTCATGCAAATGGTTACTGTGGTGCCTGGCCAGGGTGGGCGGTTTCAGTCAGTGGTTCCCCTAACAGTTAGAGATAAAGCCCAGATCTTAGAGGGACTTATTGCCATGGGAAAAAGTCTGAACTTCATCCTGAGAGCAGTGGGAAGCCACCGAAGGGTTTGGAACACTCTGATGGGAATGAGTCTGCATTTCAGAAAGAGCCCTGTGACAGCCAGGTGGACAATGGATTGGGAAGGAGAAAGACCAGGTAGGAAGCTACTTAGAGTAATAGATGGTTTCTGGCTAGGGTGGTGGCAACAGGAAGTCAGTCTAGTGACATTTAGGAAATAGAGTGGACATCACTTCATTATGAATTAATGAATATGAAGGGGATGAAGGGGACAAAAGCAATCTCTCCATTTTACAGGTGAAATGAATTGTATTTTGCCACTAAGGTCACTTCCTGGATAGCAAAGGAAGACTGGCCTGTGGCCAAAGAAAGACTCTAGGCTGTGCCTTCTTCCGACTCAGACAGCGTCTGCTAGGTGCAGGTGTGCTGTTTGCCCAGACCTCAGAAATGCCACATGAATTTTGCAAAGGAGCCAGAGAGAATAAAACTGAAGCAGATAAAGCGACCTCTCCCTTGCGAGTCAATTTTGCTGTGTCTTTATCACAGTCTCAGTAGCATCTCTCTTCCATCTGATTAAAAGGAACCCTTGAACTGGGCCTCGTCTTTGGGCTGAGTCATTCAGACAGGAGAGAAATCCATCTGAAACTTTTGATCTGAGAGGTGAAATCCTGACTTGGCGAATCTCCCATTGTTAGGCATTACAATTAGCAAATAACCCAGGGAGAGTAAAGAGATGTTCAGGTGTGATTTAATAAGAATATAGTTGCAGTAAGCACTCCGAAGATGTTTGCAGTCAATTGGCTGTACACACGATATGCTACCAGAGCAATCTTTTGTGTATGCAGTTGACCTTTATCTCTGGCAATCTTGTCCTATAAAGACGAGTGAAATCCTCCATTGCAAATCATTGGCCCTCAGGAAATGGCTTTAATTTGCATGCTGACAAAGATACTAACTTGGGGTGGGGGTGGGGTGTTGATAACGCAACATGTCCTTTTGTCTGAGAGGTAGTTCAGAATCTGTGTCGTGCCTGCAGTTGACTGAAGTTCAATTACTGTAATAAATGTATTCCAAATTTCATCTCAATTGCATTTGCATTTTAATGAATGATTCTCACCTTCTTGTCCATTTGGCAGCCAGGCAGATTTATTAAGTTATTGTATAAACAGGGCATTCTAACGCGGGAATTTAAATGCAGAATATTTGCTTGGTGCGTTTGCGCTAGGACTGGGTTATTAATTTGCCTGTAGGGGTTGCCTGAAAATTCAAGAATTTCAGGATAGTGTTTCAGATCCATCCCTCCGTTCCATCGCGTTTGCCCTCTCCTCCTCTGAAATCGATACGTCTGGGTGGGCTGACAAAGCAAGACGTGAGCCAGCCAGATGAAATGGGTTCTCCAAGCCTTCAGCCTCCACAATCGGGGAAGAAACTGATTTATTTGCCATTATTGGAAAACAGTAAAATTTGTTAAGTGAAAATTTCCCATGTAGGCAATTCCCTTCTGCGAGAGCAGGACATCCCTGAAATTGGATATTGCCAGGAGTGTTTGTTCATTTTAATGTCATGCTTCCTCCCCCATGGAAGCTCTCCTGGCTTTATAGTCCCATATTTCTTGCGGGCAGAGACAGAAAATGTGAGTGAAAACCAGCTGGACGCAGAGCAATACTACCATTAAAAGTTGTGTTTTTTTGTTTTTAAATACATCTGGGCTGTTGATTTTTAACAAAGTGATTTGCGGTGGTTAATCCCATGCCCCCCATAATAGAAAGGTGGAACGTGAATTTCTTTCGCTGCCTGTCAACTCTCCAGTACTCGCAGCTTCCTGCAAGGCCCCTGTGAAGAGCTGGGGCTGTCTGTTTCTTTTCCATGTTTCCTCTGGGGCCCTGGGGATGGAGCTGCTGATTCAGGTAATGGGAGACTCATGACAAGCAGAGTGCCCTCAGAGAGTGAGAATGGCTGCTACAGCTGTGCTTGAAGAACTTTCTGAGATGAATTGACTGCTAGTGTGTGTCAAAGTTTTATTTCAAACTTGTAGGAAGGGAATTGGGCTTCTAATAAAGCCAGTTCGAAGATTTCTTTCTGGAAAGAGTATCTTTTAACAGAAGGGAGAGGACAGCTAGACCAGTGCAACTCAAACTTATATGTGTATATGAGTCATCTAGGGGTCCTGTTAAAATGCAGATCCTCATTCAGGAGGTGTGAGGGGGGCCCAAGATTCTGCATTTCTAACAAGCTCCTGTATGTTGCTAATGCTGCTGGTCCAGGGACCACACAGGATGACTAGTAAAGATTAACAGCCTTGTTACAAGTCTGACAGGCCAGATGTGGGGGTAAATCTAACACCCCAAGAAGGACTCTCAGTCTCATCAGAGAATATCAGAAAATTGCTAGATACTTCTCTGAAGGGGCTGTTAATTACCTTTATGTTCCAAGTTCTGTTCCAGATCATCTTTTCTCAGGTCTGAGGCAATTTCTTTCCTAATGCCATATTTTATATCTAATAGGCACATTTTTTCCCACATTTTAACATCTCTGAACTGGAGATTCAGTGTGCAATCATGTCTTAATCGAACTGGCATGGATTTTTCCTTCGTTGTGGTTCATAAAATAATGTCACCTCTTATAACAAATGATGTATTGGTCAGCGATTTTCACCATAATGCTGTGTAACAAACTATCCTAAAACTCAGTGACTTTCAATAAGTATTTCTTCCTTGCTCATGTGTCTGTGGGATAACTGGGGTTTGGCTGATTTAGATTGAGATTAGCTGGGTTCAGGTCTGTTCCATGCCTTTCTTATTCTTCTGGGTTCAGCAAAATAGTGGGTTTTTTTTCTTGTCATGGACCCAACTGAGCAAGCTTATTTCAAGCTTCTTTTCAGGTCGTATCTACTAACATCCCATTGGCCAAAGAAGTCATATGGTGAAGTCCAAAGTCAGGATGCTGGGAGAACATTCCCCGCCTGAATGTAGGGGATGGGGGAGGGAGTGAGTATTTGCTGAATGATGACCTGATCTGCCACAGGTGGTGACTTGGATTGGGTAAAACATGCTCTAAAGGAGGAAAGTGTAAGCCACCAGCTTCTCTTCTGTGGGCCTAGCGGTGAACTCTGCACAATAAGAACAGCCCAGAGATGCATAGACTCAAAGCTCTAAAGCTTCCTTCTGAATATTCTTGTGTTTGCAGCATGCAGATGGAGAGAGAAGTTCTGGAATCATCCCTGCTGGCTCCCAACCCTTGCTTTGCTACTTCCCAGCTACTATGACCCTCATCGTTTACTTAACCTCTTCCCTCTATTTTCTCAACTGCAGATCACACCACCCTCTCAGCACTGTTAAGCGAGTTGACAGTAGTAATTGTAGCGCCCAGTCATTGAGTCCTACGTACTAGGCACTACACTAAACTCTTTACACCCACTGTCATTTAATCCTCCCAACAGCCCTTTGAGGCAAGAATCACTTTTTTCCTCGTTTGGAGATGAAGAGGCTGTGGTTTAGAGAGGTTTAAAACCTGCCTAAGGGAGTGGCAAAGTAGAGACCCCATCCAAGAGGCTGGCCCCTCCGAGGCTTACCACTGCGTACACTGGCCCTCAGGGCTGAAGGTGCTTGGGAGTGAAACCTGCCCCTTCGGTGTGGCTCAGCTCAGCCCCACTGAGACTATTCCTATTGCCATACTGCGAATGTTTCATTCATCAGCTCACACAGGCTGATGAATGTACAGAGAACACATGTCCCTTAAATGTGAAAACCTACCCGCATGCATTGGTTAAGAGGAAGTGGCTTTGGGTAGAGGAAACTTTCCATTTTATAATCCGCTTCTTCCTCCGTTTGCCTGGCGCAGTTAATTATTTGACTCCCCATCGTTCCTCTTGCCACGTTAGCCGTGGGAGTTTTACATCGCGGAAAGCAGTGAACAGGAGGCCCCGGGTGAGTGGATTTAAAGACGAAGACTGCTCTTCCCTGCAAATAGCTCCCTTCAGGCAAATAGCCTGGTAATCAACAATAATGATGAAGAAAATGGAGGGAACATACAGGGAATTAAATGGGGGTTTGCTAAAATACTAGGAATTTTTAAATGGGCCTCTGCAGTAACAGGGGAGCACTTCACGGTGCACGGAGCGAACACCCCGCAGCCTGAAGTTCCCAGAATAGGCTGGTGGGTCTGACCTGAGGGCCCAGACAACCCCTGTCCCCCCACACACACACCACCACCTCTGTTCATCTCTCAGCCAGGTCTTTCCAGAAGATCTAACCGCTAGGAGTCCGGCTGCCTTGGTTGAAAAGGGCTGCAGTTCTACCAGAAAACTTGCTAGATTCCTCAAATTGCCAACACCAACTCCCCGATGCTTTTCTGTGAGTCAATCGGTAAGACAGGCATTCATCGCTACCCGCATCTAGAGGTTTGTTGCAGACTTCTCTTTTCACAGTGTCGTCCCTATACAGGTCCTTGAAAGAAATCTCTTCTTCTTCCACCAGGAATGGCTAGGCATCACCTGAACAGCTGTTTCAAAATCTCATGGTCATGAGGAATCACATGAGGGATTGTGTTTCCCTCCTTGTGCTGGCCACTAGGATGCTGAGGGCCAAATCTGGGCACTAGCTCATGTGTCGTGGGTTTCGATACTTGTCTTACCTGATACTGTTTTCTTATTTTTTCATGTCTCCTGCCCTTCTCACTTTAAAAATTTTCTGCTCGTAATCCTTTTTGGCATAAGGGCATAAAGAAGTCAAATAAATCTCTTAACAACCTCTTAATTTCTACTTTTGTAGAAATGAGATAACTTAGAGGCAGAGGTGAAGACTGTGAATTCTTTGAGGATGTGTTCGCCTTTGTAGTGCCAGTGCTTGAACAGAACCGGACACATCATAACTGCCTAGAACAGTATCTGACACAAAATAGGTGTCCAGCTCAGGGCCTGGGACATAATATTCAGGTCCCTTTTATTTACTGTGGCGTGACCTTCAGCCTGTCACTTATTATAAAATTAATTTAATAAGGATTTCGTTAACCATTGCAGTCAAAGAAAATAAAGAGTTGGGCTGTTGCATGAGTGTAGGCTCAGATATTTGATCATGCTGTAACAGTTTACTAGGGCTGCTGGAACAAAGTACTACAACCTGGGTAGCTTAAACAACAGAAATTTATTGTCTCACAGTTCCAGAGGCTAGAAGTCCAAGATCAAGGTATCAGAAGGGTTGCTTCCTTCTCGCGTCTGAGAGGGAAAATCTGTTCCATGCCTCTCTCCTAGCTTCTGCTGATTTGCGGGCAATCTTCGGCATTCCTTGGCCTGCAGAAGCACTGCCCTGATCTCTGCCTTCATTTTCACGTGGTTTTCTCTCTGCCTATGTGTCTGTGCCCACATTTCCCCTTTTTATATGGACACCAGTCATATTGGCATAGGGACCCACCCTCCTCCAGTATGACCTCATCTTAACTAATGACATCTGCGGTGACCCTATTTCCAAATAAGGTCACATTCTGAGGTACTGGGGGTTGAGACTTCACCCTATGAATTTGGCTGCGGGGTGGTACGCAATTCAGTCCATAACACGTGCATTTCAGGATCTAGTTGGTTACAGTTTCTGCAGGGAAAGACAAAGGCTTTTGTTCAGTTACACAGTGAAATCAGAGCGCAAAGCCCACCATGCTGCCTGGGTCAGCTCCAGGTCCCTGGAACCCCTCCCGCTGTTGTGCGCAGTTATCACACATGAGACTTCTCAGTGCCGGTCCCACCCTCTGCCTCTGAAGACCATGGTCTGTTCTGGGACCTGAGAGGCCTTGCTGACAGCCTTCTACTCCATGAGAGAATCTGGACAACAGGTAAAGGTGAGCCCCTAACACCAGGCCAGTCAATGACAAGCCACCCAAGTTAGCCAAGGACACCTGGTGGCCTATAGAATCTCCAAGTCGAGGACAGGGATTTCCAGGACAAGCTGGTGAGACTCCCCATTGGAAACATCCTGACCTCCTACAAACCAGCAGACTCTGTAGTCCGACCCCACGGGGAAATCCACCACCTGGGTTCAGACCCCAGATCTGCTTCTTTCCAGCTTTTCTGACCTCACCTTTCTGGGCCTGTTTCCTCATCTGCAGATGGAAATGATAACAACAGTGCCCACAAGGTCGAGCTGTTGTAAGGATAGATAAGTGAACTCACACACCCAGAAGTGAGGGGCTCGCGGGAGGGCAGACACAGAACTGTTGAGCTACAGGGCTAAGTTCTACCACAGGTGTGAAACCACAACATGGCCTCGTTCACTGAAAAAGCCTCTTGTCCAGATGATTTGCTACATCTCAGGAGCACCCTGGGTACGCTTGAGAAGTCTCACTGAGGTCCGATGGCAGAGAGGGACCTCTCCGATTGCTGGGGTTCGGAACTTGAGGATGTTAGTTGGAGTTATTAGAGATGAGCGTCTTAATGAAAGTGGTAACATCTATTGCTTCCTAGAGTAGCACCCAGTCTGGGACACAGCAGTGCTTTTCTTCCTTCTCCCCTCCCCCCCTCCCCTCCCCTCCCTTCCTTCCTTTTTTCAGAGCAGATCCTTTCTGTGAAACAAAAGTCTTAGATAGAAGACCAATATCTAAATCAGACAAATATAATCTTTCAGGAGCACAAACTGTACTATGTGATGTCACATAACATTTTATTCAATGAAAGCGAAACTTTTCTGGATGAAAAGTTGTACTTGCCCAGGGCCTTTGCACATGCTGTTCCCTTCCCCCAGGCATCTGCATGGTTTACTCCATCACCTCCTTTATGTCTTTCCTCAAATGTCACCTTCTCAGCCAGGCCCTCGCTGACCATCAATTTAAAATGGCACCAATCCACGCCCCACCCCTGTCTCTCACTCTCCCGCGTCCCTGCTTTATGCTCCTCCCTGGAACTTAGCGTGTCACCTACACTTCACGCTGTTTCGTGTCTGTCTCCACCCCCTGGAATAGGAGCTTCACGAGGACAGGAATGTTGTGAGCTGTTTGGTTTGCTGCTGTACCTCAGCACCTAGAGTAGCTCCTGACACACAGAGGGTATTCATTACATTTTTGTTGAATGGTTAATAATGATGCAGCTATTTAGGCAAACACACACATTTGAAATTGGACGTGAATTAACGCAATGAAGAGTCTGACCCCATTTTTGACGTGTGACCTTTGACAGCGTTTGAGCTGCCCGCCCCCCTCCTCCCCATTCCCTCTGCCCCACATCTGGGCAAAAGCTGATAAGAAACCCAAGGTGCTCCTTGTTTTGGTGCTGGCGGGAAGTTGAGACCACACCCAAACAAGGGACCCCTCACCCCAGCCCCACTCCCAGAAAACCCTAAGCCGGCCCACCCCCCCGGCTCCCTAAGCCGGCCCTCCCCCCCCCAAGCCGCCCCCCCCCCCCCGCTCCCTCAGCTGATTGCAGACCTGCTTTGGAGCCCAGAAAGCCTCATAATGTGAGTCATGCCATTTCACACCCTTGTGCTGCGTGTGTGACGTCAGTCTTGACCTATGAACCACGTTTTGAGCGAGGAGTCTCTGGGAAGTAACATAACCATGAAAAAACAGCTGCTGTCAGCCCCAGCTCCCAGAACAGCTCTGCATTTGCTTTGTGCCGCATCCAGAAAATCGTCCCCTGTGAAATTAAGGGGTTGCTCCTGGTTACGGTTTTCGTTCTATCAGGTTATCCGGCAACCTCAGGATGCTCTTTGATGAGTGGATTTCAGAAGCTTGAAAGCAAAACCGAAGCACATTTTTGTTTCAAGTATGAATTCCACCTCAGCTCAACGGCTTGCATCCCTAAACTTAAAAATAAGAGCCCAAATGGACAATCCAGGGCCAGTTCTGTGTGATCTGGTTTCACTGTGTTCCACCAGCGTACACGTTCCTTTGGTTTTGCACAATTTTACACATGAGGAACCTGAGAGACTAGTTTGCTGTAACAAGAATATGGGCTGGGCAGGTGATGTCTGATCCGTACCTGCCAGTGACCAGCTGGGATGCACATGTGTCGTGTAGCATAGAGATTCAGAAAACGTTACGTGAGCTGAGAAGCGGGGTCTAAATTTAGAAAAAGATTGCTGGTGACCTTCCGGTGACATATGTATAAGAAACTCAAATACCGCATTTCACTGAATCTGAGACACACCATGAAAAACAAAACAAAATAAAAACGCCGCCAATTAAATTAATTCTCTGGGGTGTCAATTATTATGCTTATTTCAGTGGACACAGCAGAGTGCCTAGCACATAGTAGGCACTCAATAAATGTTTGTGGCGTGATGGAACCGAAACCAGGAGAGGTTAGATAATTGGTACAAGGTCTTTGGTAAGAGGTGGGTCCATAATCCAAGCTCAGGTCTCTGTGGCTTTGGAATTCTAAAGGCAGGAGGTCTCCTGCTACTGGGCACGAGAGTGCCCTTCAATGGATTCTCAGTCCCAAGACAGTAAGACATTCCACTGATAGCCAACTCGTGTTCCTCTCTCTTTCTCTTTCTCCAGCATCTTGATTCAGTGGGTGAAGATTGGCCGTGGTTACTTTACTATTCTGAGGGAGGAGAGTGCATTGAAAAAGAAGCAACAACAACTTCAGAAACTCAAAGAGGAAGGAAGAAATATATTCCAACCAGCCAAAAAGATGTCAGATGTCCAGTATGGGGATATTCTTTTGACGTAAGTAGACACCATCACCGTGGCACCAGTGGTCTTGGGAAGGACCACTGTGAAGGAACACTGCCTGGTTGGGTTGAGGGGTGGCAGCTGTCTCACATGGGGAGCGCCTTCTTAGGCTGGTGTCTAATGACTTCTTTTAGTCTGGCTCAACCTGCCTCGCCAGCCTCACCTCCTGGTATTCAGTGAGGTATCTTCTACTACATATGTCTGTCCTCACATCCAATGCCAAGAGCTACCCAAGAAATCTTGCTGGTCCCCAGGTGTGCCTCTTTCCCTCTCATTCCAAGGCTTGTCCCTACCTCTAGGCATTCTCCCGTGCTGTTCTCTGGGCCTTAAGTACTCTTCCAACTAAGGTTCTAATTATCATTAAAAGCCCAGCTTAAATGCTGCCCTCTCCTGATCCTTCCCAGATTTCAGCCCAACCACCTCCAGAGCCCATTTGGACTCTGAGTTCCCTTAATGTGTTTGCACACTACTTTGTTTTTTTTGTTTGTTTTTGTTTGTTTGTTTTTGGCGGTATGCGGGCCTCTCACTGTTGTGGCCTCTCCTGCTGCGGAGCACAGGCTCCGGACGCGCAGGCTCAGCGGCCATGGCTCACGGGCCCAGCCGCTCCGTGGCATGTGGGATCTTCCCGAACCGGGGCACGAACCCGCGTCCCCTGCATCGGCAGGCGGACTCTCAACCACTGCGCCACCAGGGAAGCCCCACACTACTTTGTTTTATTCCACATCAGTATCCCTATTCTAGACCTTCTGAAACCCCAGGTCGTAGCTCGGTATCCACCCAAAGCAAGTGGACCAAAAAAAGGCTTGTTGGTCTGTTGAATCAGTAGCCTCCCTCTTTTCGTAAAGGTCTTTCCTCTGGCTGAGAGAGAACCATCAACAGACTGGGCCATTCTGAAACGCCCATTCACGTAACAGTAGCAATCATGCTAGTAATCACACACAACACTAATTTATGAGTGTCTACCGCGTGCTTTGTGCACGTCTTTTTGTCAAAATTTCAAAACGTTCCTATGAGATAGATACTATGATTAGCCCCATTTTAGAGATTAAGAATGAGGCTTAGTCATAATTCCCCCTATGACTAAGGTCATAGTTGGAAAGCACCCCCACGTCCCAAACTGAGTGACACCAGCATTCACGGACTGCTACATTCTGCAGCAACAAACTCCCGGACTACTTAGCTTGTGCAGACCAAACGAGGCACAAATCAGTGATGGAAAGGAGGTGCTGAAGCAGGAAGAGGGGAAATATATATGGTAGAAATGGCCTGCCGTTGCCCTGTTAGAGCAGTGGTCTCAGCCCTGCCTCCACAATTAGAATCACCTGGTGCCCAGGGTGCTTCCCAGACCCATTACATCAGACCCTCTGGGGGTGTTACCCGGGCATAGTATTTTTTTTTTTTTTCGGTACGCGGGCCTCTCAGTGTTGTGGCCTCTCCCGTTGCGGAGCACAGGCTCCGGACGCGCAGGCTCAGCGGCCATGGCTCACGGGCCCAGCCGATCCGCGGCATGTGGGATCTTCCCAGACTTGGGCACGAACCCGTGCTCCCTGCATCGGCAGGCGGACTCTCAACCACTGCGCCACCAGGGAAGCCCCCGGACATAGTACTTTTTAAAGCTCCCCTGGATAATTCCCATGTGAAGCCAAGGTTGAGAGTTACTGTGCTAGGGCTGCTTTTAGGAACCCAAATTGACATGTTGCCGGCTAAAGAGGAAATGGAATCCACAGCAGGTAATGCACCGTTTCCCAAATTCTTCACAACGTTAACGTAAAGAAATATGCATGTGTACGTCTTAAAAACAATGGTCCTACCAATGGAGCCATACAGTATGGGACCTTTTTGTGCCTGGCTCCTGTCACTTGCCGTAGTTTGTTTGAGGTTCATCCCAAACAGGAAGCAGATTGGTGGTTGCCAGGGGTTGAGGAAGTGGGGGGATGGAGAATGACTGCTTAACGGGTGTGGGATCTCCTTTTGGGGCTGATGAAAATGTTTTGGAACTAGATTTAGGAGATGGTTGTACAGCCATCAATTCAAATGCCATTGAATCGCACCCTTTAAAACAGTTAATTTTATGTTATGTAAATTTCAACTTAATGGAAAAAAAAAAGGAGGGAGTTCTGGTCTGTGAGGCCCTGGCGTAGGGGGTGAGGGGGCTGGACACTAGTGGTTGGAGGTCTTCTTAAAGCTCAGGGTTCCCGGTGACTGGTGGGAATCCTGAGTGTGAGACCATGAAGGGCTGGTATATTTCTAGTCACCTTTCCCCTGAAAGTCTGGCCCTTGGGAATCCCAGCTTATTTTAAGAAGGGTCTTCTCTTTGATTCCTCATTTGTGCAGACCATGGACTATGCTTTTTCTTTGCCCTGGGAAGCTGTTAGAAGGAAAGTTAACCTTTTCTAAATTGGCAAATGTCCTTAGGACCAAAGCAGCTCCCAGGCCGCCTTACCTCTCTGGTTTCCAGTCTCTCTTTAGTTTTGGCCAAGAGATTCCCACTTCGTTGTTGGCTCTTTGCCACTCTTTTTATTTTATTTTGTTTATTTTTAAAATTTATTTATTTATTGGCTGCACTGGTTCTTCGTTGCTGTGTGCGGACTTTCTCTAGTTGTGGTGAGCGGGGACTACACTTGGTTGCGGTGCTCGGACTTCTCATTGCTGTGGCTTCTCTTGTTGTGGAGCACAGGCTCTAGGCTCACGGGCTCAGTAGTTGTGGCTCATGGGCTCTAGAGCACAGGCTCAGTAGTTGTGGTGCACGGGCTTAGCTGCTCTGCGGCATGTGGGATCTTCCCGGACCAGGGCTCGAACCCGTGTCCCCTGCATTGGCAGGCGGATTCTTAACCACTGCACCACCAGGGAAGTCCCTTTGCCACTCTTTCTGAAAAAATATTTTGTCCAGCATTTTTGGTTATTTTTACCCAATGGGTTGGTCTAAGTAAGCTAGCTTACCATTTGTGCATTCATTTATTAACTCATTCATTCATTCTGAGACTAGAGAAAATATCTGTGATTTACAATCCCCACCACATGCCTTCCAAGGAGTCAGCATCCCAAGGAGATGCTTTCTTTGGTGAGCAAGTGTATTCAAGTGAATACGCAGATAGACAGGAAGAGCAGAGAGGCTTCCCTGACGGATAGAATGGAGACATTCAGGAGACGGGCCAAGAGTGTGAGCGGAAGGGACCCTTCGGAGGAGAGAAGAAAGGAAAGGCAGCCAACAGTGGGAGAGAACGGAGATGTCTAATGACGGTTTTTACGAGGTTTTGCCTCATAGTGTGACATGTAGATCCATTCCTCAGTTTCCCCAGAAGATCTTCAGTAAAATACCCATGGTCCCTTAGTGCATTATGTCTTGGACCTTTATCCTGACTTCCAAGTAAGTGTAGGGGTGAGAATGGGAGACGACCTTGACCCAGGCCTGTTCTCATTGTACAGCCAACCGTTTGTATTTTGAAGACCTACTGCGTGCAGGCCTTCTGATGGCACGGAGATATGAAAAGGATTGAGGGACAGTCCCTACCACATGCGGTGCCACAGCACAGTACCATGGGGTGGACCTCCAGTGCCCTGAAGTGTGTCTGTAAAGGAAGAACACTCCTCCCACGTGTTTCTCCTTTACTCTCACACCATGATCACACTCATACTTCTGACACCAGATGTGTGAGGTTTTCCCCCACACCAAGCAAATGTCTGCGACACCAGCAGGGCATCCTACCATCCTGTTCAGTTCCGACACTTTCTACCTGGAGTTAGCATCAGATCCCACAGGTTAAGGGTTCAGTCCCACAAGGCTGCCCCCCCACGTCAGATGCCAGTCACGAGTCCCAGGTTGTCACCTGTACTTCTGACCAACCAGCTATAAATCAGGGTTCCCATGACCCCCTTCCTTGGGTTTGATAATTTTCTAGAATGGCTCACAGAACTCAGGGAAACACTGACTTACATTTTCCATTTTATTACATAATAAAGGGTACAGATGAGAACCCCGATCAAGAAGTACACAGGGTGAGATCTGGAAGGGACCCAGGCACAGAAGCTTCTGTTCCTGTGGAGTTGGGGAGTGCCATCCTCCCATTATTTGGATGTGATCACCAACTCGGAAGCTCTACAAACCCCGTACTTCAGGGGTTTTTATGGAGGCTTCATCACATAGGCATGCTCTGTCATTAACTCAGTCTCCAGCCCCTCTCCCCTTCCTAGAGGACTGGGGGTGGGGCTGAGAGGTCCAAGCTTCTAATCATGGCTTGGTCTTTCTGGCGACCAGCCCCCATCCTAAAGCTATCCAGGAGCCCACCAAGAGTTGCCCCATTCCCCAGAAAAAGACACCTCTATCACCCAGAAAATTCTAAGGGATTTGGGAGCTCTGTGTCAGGATCCAGGGTCTAAGACCAAATATTAAAACAAGAGATGCCCCTGGTACTCTTTATCACGTAGGAAATTCCAAGGGTTTTAGGAGCTCTGTGCCCAGAAAGTGAGGGCAGAGACCAATATATATATATATTTTTTCTGTTACTTCACAATGTCCACCCGCTCAGCTTTAGGGGGTGAAAAGGAAATCTGGAAAGAATCCCCATAAGTGTGACTTCTGAGCAGGGTCTTTAATGCTGATTGGGAGTTCAGTGGGTGACAAAAAAAGAGGTATGGTTAGACCCATCTGTATCAGCCTGCCGGAAATCCTGCAGCCCGCATGTCTGGTTAGAAAGGCCAGGGCTGGAGAAGGAGGGTGTGGTGGTGTTATCTATTGCCAAAATCAGAAATATGATTTTCAGAATGAAAAAAAAAATAAAAGCAGGCAAGTCATGACCTGAGCCACCTCCATCCAGCCACTCGGTGGACCCCACTGAAGTGTCCTCACGGGACCTTGAAGAGGCGCAGGATACAGAGAAAGCCACTCAGTGAGCCGAGGGGTTCTTACCCTCTCCGTGAAGGTCCCACGAGCTCAGCGCAAGTTTTGCCGTTAGTGTCATCTAAGAGCCTCGATGACCCTCTCTGAGTCTGGTACCTCTAGGGGCACTAGTCACCTGGCAGCCTTTCTCTAGAATAAAGAGAAGGAACGAACTAGTGGCTCTTTTCGCAGGAACTTTTTGCCCAGATTATTGGGCAAACAGACAGGCTCTGGGGAAGGTGGCATCTGTACAGATCCTCCCGTGACTGTTTAAATAGTTTGGTTGTGACGTTGCCCTTGTTTACATGGGGTTTTTAATCCATGGTCACAGAACACAGTTCTTCCCTCTCCGATCCATGTTTCAGTGTGCAAGACATGGTATATTTAAAGTTAAATAAGTTTAAATATGCATGAGATCTTTCCTACGTGGACATTGTTCTGGTTATGACTTATCCAGTGGATTCCATGAGCTGTGCAAGGCTGGTCATTAAAATAAAACTGGAGGCTGTTATTGCAACATAGCCATCAAATGCAGGTGGGGGTGGCAGGGGTTATAAAATAGCACTGGGAGATTATCCCTACCAGTAGGGAGTAGTGGTTAAGAGCACAGGGCTGGGGTTCGAGCCCAGACTTCCCGCACACAACCGTTTAGCTTTGGGCAGGTCGTCGCTGTGCTGCTCTGAGCCTCTTCTCTCTACACCCTTATGAATGGTACCAAACTCCCAAATTTGTCATGAGGATTAAAAGAAATAACACTTAGCACAGAGCCTGGCTTATGAGACGTGCTTAGTAATTGCTAGCTATTATTATGCAGTGAAATGAAGTTGATCTCTCTGGCCCTCAATTACTTAAAACCCTCAGATCTATGGCTAAAAGTCTTAATTTCCAGGCAGGCTAGAAGGCATCTCACATGTAAGAGCTATGTTCTATAAATATAATTCCAATCACAGAATTATCAAAAATACAAGTGTTCATTTAGAACTGTTTTTTTAACACAGTATTTGATCCTGCACATTCTAAAAGCAAAAGGGATTTTTTCCCCCCTCTGGATCTAAGACCATAGGATAAGTTCTTTTAGACCAAAGTTTTAAGTCTGACAAACTAGGGAAAAAAGAAAATCAAGCATGTCCCCAAAGATTCCGGCCTGCAAGCAGTCTTTCCCACTGTGTTCATTGACCTCATTTCTCAGCTGCAGGTTCGGCTGAAAAAGGAGAAAAAAACAACGGGTAGAACTTGTCTTATGTTTGCAGTTGAGATGAGACATAAAACAAGAGATTAAGGCGTGTAATAGCTGGGTTAATTTCCCCGTATTCTAGACCACTGGGCATGCCAACATACTGGCTTGTGGTTTCCTCAGCTCTAGGGTTGAATAAAGAGCCTGTGGAAATGGAAAGCAGGGGACCTAGATTCTGGTCCTACTTTTTAGTTAGCTCTGTGACCCCAAGATTGTCCTCCAATTCCCAGGAGGAAGGTGACGTCCTAATGGCTGCCTCCACCTCTTCTGGCTCCTTTCCCCACACTAAGCCAGAGCGAGCTTTCCAGATGTAAACCACTCCCAGTTTAAAATCCTCAGTGGCCACCATTCTTTATCGGATAAAGACAAAAGTCTGAGCAGGGGCTACAAGGCTCTGGATGGGCTAGCCCTTGGCTTCCCCTCCAGCCACACTGTCCCCCTCTCCCTCCTCCCCAGGGCCTCTCCCTCTGCCCTCTGCTTACTGAATTCCCATTCAACCTGCAGATCTCAGCTCAATATTTACTTCTGTTCCAGTTACTGTTGCTGTGAGCAACCACTCCAAAACCTATTAACTCAAGACAGCAAACATCTATTTCACTCACAAATCTGCCATTTGAGTAGGGTTAAGTGGGGAGGGATTCAGCACTAGCTGGGGCAGCTCAAAGTGTCTGCTTCTGAGAGAACTCGTGCACACGGTGGCACCTGGGGGCTGGCTGTCAGCTCTGAGCTCATCCAGGACTGAGAGCCCGCAGTCTTGGTCCTCCTCCCTATGAGTCTCTTCACAGGCTGCCAGCTTCCTCCCAGCATGGTGGTGCCTGGGTGCTAAGAGTGATCATCCCAAGACATAAGAAGGAAAAGCTGCCAGTTCCTGGAGCCGGGACCCAGAAATTGGCATCACACCACTTCCGACACATTCTATGGGCCCAGCCACTCAGAAAGCCAAGATTCCAGGGGAATGGGGGCTATAAAGCCACCTTCCCATTAGAAGAAACTTGAGGCCCATGTTTCTAAATTAACACAACTCCCTCCAGGAAGTATTCCCTGGCTCCATTTCAGCCAGATTCTCTGTTTGGGTCTGTCAAAGCACCACACACTCTCCAACTCAGCCTTATCACAGCTGTGTTTGTGTAAAGCCCGTCTCCGCCAGGAGGCTCTTAAGCTCCGGAGGGGAGGGGCTGGATCTGTCTCCATCACCGCACCTACAGCCCCCAGCGCAGAGATGTTCCATAGATATGGGTAGACGTGAATGAATCAGGGAACCCGTCAATGATTCAATCAGTATTAAACTCCTCGGGCTGAGAAACTACAAGGCTTTAAAGGAGCACACTGGTAGCATAAATATGTAAGGCAAGCTGGGACTGAGATGCCAGGGGTTTTTGAGTCTCAGGCAACCCAAGAGGCACCACCTAGTGCAAAGTGGGCAGCGATCTTGACCTTGGGCCACACCCAACTCTTACTCAGAGTGGCAAGAACTTTCGAGTCTTCAAGAACCAAAGCTTTTCCATCTTTATGTGACATCTCCCAATTTTAAAATATAGACAATCAATTCCATTACGCACACAGTAGGCTTATTAAAACATGCCTATGGGCTAGATTTGGTCATGGGCAAAAAATATATACCCTGTGACCCAGGCATGCCAAAAAGGAAAAAACAAACAAACCCCGTTTTCTCTAACTGAAATGACTTACTCCACGATGGTGTTGAAAAGAAAAACTTAACTGTGGTATTAAATGTAACTTAATATTTTTCACTTTGAAACAGTCTTTTTTGGATAAATGTCCAGTGGTTTCAAAGATGAACTGCCTGGGCTTCCCTGGTGGTGCAGTGGTTGAGAGTCCGCCTGCCGATACAGGGGACATGGGTTCGTGCCCCGGTCCGGGAAGATCCCACATGCCGCGGAGCGGCTGGGCCCGTGAGCCATGGCCACTGAGCCTGCGCGTCCAGAGCCTGTGCTCCGCAGGAGAGACCACAGCAGTGAGAGGCCCGCGTACAGAAAAAAAAAAAGATGAACCGCCTGTTTGGGCAGTTCTCCTCTCTGAGCATCCCTTTCCCCACCCCCCCCGCCCACCCCTGCTTCCCCCAGATGGTTTTGGCTTCAGAGGAAGCTTCTGTATTCTCTGTGAGGCAGGGGATGGGCTTCCAGAGAGGTACGCCTGGTCATGGCTGATCTTTGAGGGCACACTTGTGCCGACGTCTGAAGCTCGAGATCCCCACGTCTCACGGCTGGTTCATCCAGCCAGTGAGTCAGCAGTCTGGAGAGTTGGGAGAAGCCCCTTTAAGGAAAGGACCGCAAATAAAAGCCGCTGACTCCAGGCAGTTCCTGCCCTGTGTGCACCTGCCATTTCCACTTCCCACCTTCCCTGTCGCTAGGACCCTGGGTGCCGGCCACCTTCCTCTCTCAAGCTGAAATTATTGTGATACTTCTCACTGGTCTCCTTGCCCTCCACTCCCACCATCGGCCATTCTCAAAACAGCAGCCAGAGGGATCCTTGGCCACATCATGTCCTCTTTCAGCTCAGAGTCCTTTACTTTCGTTGAGGGAAAAGGCCAGAGTCCTCGCACTGGTCTGCAAGGCCCCCATTCTCTCTCCATCCTTCCCTCCCTCTCTCTCTGTTGCTTACTCCAGCCACATGTGCCTCCTTGCCATCTCTAAAACACAGTCCCACCTCAGGACATTTGCACCTGTTGCTCCCTCTCTCCAGAATGCTCTGCCCCCAGACATCTGAATGGCTCACTCCCTTCCACTGCAGATTTTTATCAAATGTCACCTTCTCGGTGATAACTTCCCCAATCACTCTATTGAAAATTGCAAGCCCCAGCTCTCCCAGCCCTTCTGAGCCCCCTTCTCTTTTTTCTCCCCATAGCACGTATCACTGTCTAGTGGGGGTGGGGAGGGGAACGGGTCAGCAAACTCCAGCTCATGGGCCAAATCCAGCCCCCAGGCTGGTTTTGTAAATAAAGTTTTATTGGAACCCTGCCATTTGCTTATTGCTTACATTCTGTCAATGGCTTTCCTGCTACTAAGTAGTCATGACATAGACCAAATGTCCCACAACATCATAAATATTTGTCTAGCCAGGTAACAAAACATATCCGACCGCTAGTCTACTATACCAGTATACCACACAGCTGCCAGATTTATCTTATTTGCTCCTTCATGGGAATATGTGTTCCATGAGAGAAGGGGGTCTAATATGCTCTGCTTACTGGCTGCATCTAGAACCTTCATCTCTCCAGCGGGAATTACTGCCTGGCCCACAGCAGGTGCCCGGTGATATTTGCCAGACAACCCCTGACGAGAGAAGAGGGCATTTAAAACAACTCCTGCCCGCTCACTCTGCTGCTCTCATTCTGCTTCACCTTCAGTGCAAACGGGGACAAGAAGATGAAGAAGGTGGGGATGGGAGTCCTCCTGCGTCCGTTCACCCCCGTGCACAGCTGCATCATTGCGCCCTCGCTGCCTGAGGCTCACGTGTAAGTAGCCCCACCTCTGGCTCATCTGCTTATCATGCGAAGCCAAGGTCAAATGACTCAAACAGCTGGGAGCTGTCGAGCTGTTCCTTTGTCCTCTTGAAAAGGGACAGGGAGCCTGGGGCCAGCAGTGTTATGTGGTGTATAAAAATAACAGAAGGCAAACATGGGGGCTTAGAGCTAAGTGGCAATCCAGCTGGGACTGAGTCATTCCATCCCTTACCACACCAGACACGCTAATGTCAAATAGTTTGCAAAGCCTGATAAAATCTGTCTGCAGCGTGTGCCTAGAAGATGTCTCACCCAGGGCTCCGGGGACATGTTTTCCCCAAGACTCAAGGAGCTATTTCCCAGAGAAGCCCCTGCCGCCTTCTGAGCCGACCCCAGGCACAAACTCTTCATTGCGTGATGTGACAGGGGCTAACCAACCCTCCAAAGAATACTTGGGCTTTCCGAAACCTTGACACCTTGTTCCCCTCCTATCTGTTCCAGAGAATTCTAAGCCCAGCTTTTTCTTTTTCACTAGTTAGCACTTTTCAGCTGGGAGATTTTGGGCACAGAGATAGAAATTGACTGTAAGGCAGGATTGCTCAACCTTGGCACTATTGACGTTTGGAGACAATTACTTCTTTGTTGGAAAGGACTGTCCTGTGCACTGTAGGATGTTTAGCACTATTCATGGCCGCCACCCCCTAGTGCCAGTAGCACCCCCCTCCCCAGCTGTGACAACCAAAATGTCTCCAGAGATTGCCAGATGCCCCCTGGGGGCAAAATCACAGCCACACCCCCAGCCCTCCCACGTAAGAACCACTTTAGGCCAATGAGCATGGTGCACTGGACTCTGTCTGCTCATTTGTCAAGTATTTATTAGGCCCCTACAGTGTGCACAATAAAAATAGCACCACTGACTGCTCTGTGGGCACTGTCTCAGTCCTCTCAGCAGCCCTTCTGTGTAGGTGTATTATTATCCCATCCCTGCAGATGAGAGAGCAGAAGCTCAGAGAGGTGTGCTAGCCTGCCCAAGGTCACAGAGCTCAGTGTGTTGCCGCACTGGGGTTTTAAGCCAAGTGTGTCTGACTGCAAAGCCTGACCTCTCACCACCACACATGACACAGAAGGTATATCCCAAGGCCTTACCTTTGAGGAGCTAGTGATATATTTGGACAGCCAAGTCTCATGTACTTGAAGAGTAAAATAATGCAAGAGTGAAACTGTAAGACAAGATGGCAGATCCTTAATAAGAGCACCTAGTTCGTGGGTGGAAGGTGGCGCTGTCACCAACACCATGGGCGTCGTCATCACCATCGCCGTCATCATCCCCACCACCACCACCACCACGTGTTTGGACACATTCCTACCCCTTACTAATATTTCAGCTTTTGCTGAGCCCCACTCCATACTTTCCTCCTATCTCCCTTTGATGAATATTAGGACTGGCTTCTTCATAGACTTATTTGTTCAGGGACATTCCAACTGGCAGCCTCAGCTTGATGTTCTTAAAACATCTCCTTGCCAAAGCAGTCTTTGCAATTTCTCATAACGTCCCATGGAAACACTTGCGCTTTTGCCTTTCTTTTCCATGGACAAGCCCTCTGAAACCAAATGGTGTAAATCAGTGTTTCTTAGGCTTTCACTTGCATTTGAATCATCTGGGGCTCTGGGCTTGGGTGCGGGGATAGCAAAATAAGGAGATGCCTGGGAGAATGTGTATTCCTAGGCCCCACCCCCATTTCCTTTGGTCTGAGCAAACTGAGGTTTAAATCAACTGTGGAAGTGACTGGAGAGTTTCTTGCTCATCCTCCTTCAGTGCCAGATGGGGAAACTGAAGCCCAGAGAGAAGGCAGAACCTGCCAAAATGCTCACAACAGGAATTCTGATCTCCTGACTCTTCAGTCCTTGGTATCAGGTTTGTTCGATGATGGTGATGGTGGTGATCATCACAGTGGTGATTGTTATTATTTGTTACGCCCTAGACCAGGGATCAGCAACCTTTTTCTTAAAGGGACAGACAGTAGATATTTTAGGCGTTGCAAACCAGATGGTATCTCTCGCAACTACAGTCATCCCTAGGTATCTGCGGGGGATTGGTTCCAGGACCTTCTGCCGATACCAGAATCTGTGATGCTCAAATCTTTTATGAGTATAAAATGGGGCAGTGCTGTCGGCCCTCTGTATCCACAGATGCAGAGGGTCAACTGTACTTTACCTTGTTGTCGCAGCAGGAAAGCTACAATGAATGGATGTGCCCGTGCTCCAATAAAGTTTTATCTGCAGACAGAGGCACACACTCCTTCTCTAGATTGAAGGCTGCCCCTTCTTCTCCTTGGCTGTTCAAAGGCTCTGGCTGCATTTGATGATTGTATCGGTATCTATTGCTGTATTACAGACCACCTCGAGGTGGAGTGGCTTAAAACAGCAACCATTTACTCTTGTTCAAAGTCTGCAGGTCGGCTGGGTGGCTCTGCTCGTCCACATCAGTTCAGCTGGTCCTGGCTGGGCTTGCATATGTGTGTGGTAAGCTGGAGGCTGGCCCATCTAGGGTGGCCTCATGCCCAGGCCTGTTGGTTTGTTGGTTGGTTGGTTGTTGGCTAGGGCGACAGGAGTGACTGTCGCGGTCTTCACACAGCAGGCTAGCCGAGCTTGTTCCGTGGCTGTCAGGAAGGGTTCCGAGGACAAGAGCCTTTGCACTTCACGCCTCTTAAGGCTTAGGCTCAGAACGGACCAAGGACCTTTCCACCCCATTCTGCTGCCCAAAAAAGACATCAGGCCTGCCCAGATGCAAGCGACGGGGAAAAGAAAGACTCCACCGCCTGGTGAGAGGATGCAGAATCACCTTGGGAAGTGCATGGATGCAGCGGGGAGGGGAGAATCCGAGCAGTTTTGTCATCATTCTACCAAGAGGCATCCGGGCAGAGCCCGCCTGGTCAGTTCTCAAATCCTCAGTCCTCATGTCAGCTGAGGTGGATCTGAGCCTGGTCAGTCCCTTCAATCCCAGTGCGATTGATCCCCAAACCAGCTGAAGATTCTGAATTGACTGTACGGGGGTCAATTCAATCATGCCAAGGAAGACGGGACCTTTATCTTTTTAAAAGAAGAGGTGGGGCACAGTCTGCAGGAAGGAGGACAGCCCCTCCTTTCCTCTGAGAGATGACTGGCCTGTCCTTACAGCCCTTCCTGAGCGACTGTGCGACAAAACAGTGCCTGCAGCCACCGTCTGGGTTTGCCCTTGGCAGTCAGCATGGGGTGCTTTGTAGCATTTTCTGATTTCTCTTAGTAAAAGTTTTGAAAAAACATTGTTTTTTTCTCAGGGATGTTGACGGCCACTCGTATTCTGGTTGGTACAGCAGTTTCAACAGAGAGGGCTATTCAGATGCACTGACCGCTAGATGCTCCCCCAGGGTTCTGAGCACAGGGGTTTTAGAAGCAGGCTTTGTGCACCCTGGTCAGCGTTTTCATCTATTATGCCCCACATTTAAGAAAATAAATGCTTTCTCTTTTAATTTGACAAAATCCAAGGTATTGTGCTTTGACCTGACATACAATCATCATGAGAAAGGAGCGATTTCTATCAAGCATGTTTCTGGGGACCCTTTCTTTCTCCCTTTCTTTCTTTCTTTCTCCCTCCCTCCCTCCCTCCCTCCCTTCCTTCCTCCCTTCCTCTCTCTCTGTCTCTCTCTTTTAGTTTGCTTCACTGCATGTTAGCTTAGAGATCATCGGGTTTGAGGCACTGTATTTTTTCATTAAGACCTTATTTTTTTAGAGCAGATTTACGTTCAGATCAAAATTGAGGGGAAGGCGCAGAGATTTCCCATTTCTCTCCTGCCTCCCCCATTATCGACATCCCCCACCGGAGTGGGATGTTAGTTATAACTGATGAAGCTACACTGACACATCCTAGTCACCTGCAGTCCCTAGTTTACATTAGGGTCCTCTCTTGGTTTTGTATATTCTATAGGTTTGGATGAAAGTATAACGATATGTATCCACCCACTCACGTATTATACAGAGTATTTTCACTGCCCTAAAACTCCTCTGTGCTCTGCCTATTCATCCCTCTCCCCCTCCCGCCCCGGCAACCACTGATCCTTTTACTGTTTCCATAGTTTTGTCCTTTCAGAACATCGTATTGTTGGAATCATACAGTATGTAGCCTTTTAGATTGGCTTCTTTCACTTAGTAATATGCTTTTGAAGTTTCTCCTTGGCTTTTCATGGCTTAGTAGCCCGTTTCTTTTTCACGCTGAATAACCGTCCATTGTCTGGAATATACCATAGTTTATTTATCCATACATCTCTAAAGGTTGCTTCCAATTTTTGGCAATTATGAACAAAGCTGCTATAAACATCTGTGTGCAGGTGTTGTAAGGCACTTTCTATAAGCAGAGAAAAAAGGTCCAGACCCATTGGATGAAACCCTATTCTGCTGAAAAGGGCGTGAGGGCTCTACCCTATAATAAGAGACATCAACACTGTATTAAAGCACAGATTCGGGAACCGGACTGTCTGGGCTTAGATTCCAGCTCTGCTGTTTGCTGCCTTTTCTGACCTTGGATAAGTTATGTGACCTCAGTTTCTTCATCTGAAAAATGGGAATACTAATAGTACCTTCCTCACAGTGTTGTTATGAGAATGACTTTAATTAATGGATGTAGAATACTTAAAACAGTGTCTGGCACAGAGTAAGCGCTCTATGGGAAGTGTTTACTATTATTGTTATTTTGCTGTTGTTGCTACTATTCTTTGTTATCTCTGTGGTTGTGCATATGAGAATTGTGCCCAAATTATCAGCTCTGGAAAGTGTCAGATCCCAACCAATTTATTCCCTCCATCTCCCATTCAGTAACCAGAAATGTATTGAGCCTGCTCTGTGCATACCTGTGATGGACAAGACGGTAGCGCACAGGCTTGTGGGCTGCAGAGACAAGTAAACAGGTAGTTACAAGACAGCAGGGGCACAAGATGTAGGGACAGAGGGACACATTGTAGGGTGGGGGGTGCTTTAGAACCCCGTGGAGAGAGGATGCTCGAAAAATCAAGGAAGGCTTCCTGCTGGAGGCGACATCCGAGCTGAGACCCAATCACGGAGAGGCAGAGGAGGAGGAACGGGAATGTGTATCAGGAGCAGAGGACAGTGCCGAGCACCTCACCTCACTTTCACTAGAACGATTACTGCCATTATACAGATGAGAAAACTGGGGCTCAGGGAAATGAAGTAATTTGGCCAAGACCACATAGCTAATAAATGGCAAAGCTAGGATTTTAACCCAGTGCAAAGAGAGTATGTACAGTGAGCTTGCGCTGCAGAGCAGAATTTCACCAGGCTGCAGGTGGCGGCACAGGGGTGAGAGAGGAGACTCGAGGCTGGGGAGGTGGATGGGAGTCTCCCATGTGATGGGGTGTTGGTTTGCCAGGGCTGCCATAACAAAACCCCACAGACTGGGTGGCCTAAACAACAGAAATGTATTCTCTCACAGTTCTGGAGGCTGGAAGTTCAAGATCAAGGGGCCCACATGCTGGTTTCTACTGAGTCGTTTCTCCTTGGCTTTCGGAGGGCTGCGTTCTCGCTCTGTCCTCACACGCTTTTTTCTCTGTGAACGTGTACCCCAGTGTCTCTCCGTGGGTCACGGCTCCTCTTCTTCTAAAGACACCAGTCAGATTGGGTTAGGACCCACCCTCTTGGCCTTATTTTAACCTCATCACCTCTTTAAAGGTCCCCGGTACAGTCACATTCTAAGGTACTAGAGATTAGGACTTCAGCATATGAACTTCGGGACATAACTCAATCCACAGCAGATGGTTTAGGGAGTCTGAAGATCTTAAGCAAGGGAGGGAGAGGGCCACGTTTGTGCCCGTTCCTGTCACCTGCAGAAATGAGTCTGATGCTCACATGCCTCTCGGCCCCTGTGACGAAGCACATCCCACCTCACCAGTTAACTCCCTTACCCATCCCTCCCCACCCGCAATGGACACAACGGCACGCCCAGGCCTGCAGGGGCTCTGAGTTGTGAACAGAAGAGGGGGCGTCTCCTTGGGCTTTTCACAACTGCCTGGGGTCACAGTGAGGGTACAGGGAGGTGTCTGCACAGGGCTGGGCACATGGGACAGCCACTGCTACTGTTGGTACCCAGAGCTGCCGAAATGCACTTACCTGTAGGGACCAAGCTGGTGTAAAGGGGGAAGACACAGAACTGGGAAGGCTGTGGGCTTGCGGGTCCTGTAAATTAGAAGGGAGGGATACGTGGCTGCTTATTGTTAGAAAATAACTTGTGGATGGAAAAAAAAAGGAAGGAAGGCGCTCTAGATGAAAAAAGAGAGACAGAGCTGCTGACTCGAGTTTTCCTAAGACGGGTGGACACGGCTGCCCCAGAGCATGGGGGCGGAGGAGTGGGGTGCATGGGGGTAGCTCCCCTGCAAGCAGAGTGACATGGGTGCCTCTCAAGGGGCTCTCCGGGACACGCCTGGGCCTGCTCCACACTTGAGCCCCAGGGCTCGCACTCCACCTTCTGAGCTGGGGCCTTCCTGGAAGCTGGAGGCTGGATTCCTGCCTGCTCCTCTGAGCACAGGCCCAGGAGCCCTGGGGAGTATCGATCAATACAGTATCAGTTTCAGAGAAGAGCAATTACACAGGTTGGTAATGGAGGCATCTGACCCATTAGTGTAAGAGGAGAAATCATGCAGGGAGGGGCCGGCTAGTTAGGACTCCCCCTCACTTCCAGGAAGAACGCAGGCAGCAGGTTAACCCTCTCCTGACCTTGCTCTGGGGGTGGCCACTCATTTGGCCCCATCAGCACCTCAAACAGTAAGAGCTCAGGTCCACAAAAGCACCGTCTCTGGGATTAAACAGATGCGGGTTCAGATCCTCACTAATCCTAGCGTGACCTCAGGCAACTCTACCTCTCCCAGTCCCTTGTCTGCAAAGAGGACGGAATAAAGTCACCCTTCTTATAGGGTTGTCGAGAGTATTGAGTGGGATATTCAGGCCCCATCTCTGCCACCAACAAGCTGTGTGACCTGGAGCAAACCGATGGCCCCTCTCTGAGCCTCAGTTTCCTCTTCTCTAAAATTCAGATAATGATTCCTATCCGGCAGGGTTTGGGGAGAAATAAATAACATGTGTCAGGTGTCCTACCCAGTGCCTGGCTCATCGTAATACAGAATGCCCCCCAAATCAGAAAATACAGGTTAGACCTATTTTTAAATGGTGTTTTAGTTACATTTTCAAATCATGTGTTCAATGTGGTTTTCCTCAACATCCAGCTACATTTGGGGCAAAGGATTTATAAATTTAAAGCAGTGGGTCTAGTTGTTAATTGGGGTGGAGAGAAAGTACAATAAATACACTAGTTTCCTGTGTTTCCGGACGTTTTGGACCCTGCTAGTGTATTTATTGTATTTTTATCAGATGAAGAATCGGATGCCTGTAGGATGTTCATTTCCTTCAGTCCTCTCATTTGCCTGAATCCAGTCCTCTACCTGTGGGACACCCTCCCTTGTCCCTTCCCACTGTGCATGCAAATCCCCAGTAACTGGCATGGGGTCACCTTGTGTCAGATCATAGCTCTGCCGCCTACTGGCCCAGTGACATGCACAAGTTCCTCACCTCTTCTGAGCCTCAGTTCCCTCATCTGTAAAATGGGGCCAATAAATAGCTCAGGAGCCCATTGGGAAAGTTTAATGCTGGTGCGTGGGAAATGCTGCCACACTCCTGGAGCCTGGAGACAGCTCTCCAGCCGGGAGCCAGCACCACTCCTGTCTCTGTCGCCACTGTTGTGAAGAATGTTGTTCTAACAGGAGCCCCCTGGGCTTCCTCCCTCTGTCTTTGCAGCGAGCCCATCTTCCGCCAGCTCTGTGCCCTCCACTGGCTCCTGGAGGCCCTGACTATCGACCACACCCACCACACCATGAAGCCCGTGATCACCTGCTGGAATCCGAAGTAGGTCTCAGCCCTTCCACCTGCCGTGTAACTAGCAAGAGACTGGGCCGTGGGGGAGGACGCTCCCATGGGTTCCCTTCGTCCTACTGCTGTTTCTTGGTGGGTGGGTTGCTTTAGGAGTGCTACTATGTGGGGTCCAAACGGGGGGTGAGCTGGAGCCAGGTCATACGGGTCATGCGGTGGTGACGGCCCCCCCAGCATCCCTCCCAGCATCTTTCCCCAACTCTACATCGGAAGCTTGAAATGATTCAGCCACGTTGGGAGTATTTACACCACAGAAACTGGCCAGCTAGCCCAGCCCCGCCCTGGAAGCACAGCTAGATTTCTCTCCACTCCCTTCTTGGACCATGTCTCCCCAGCGCTATTCCTCATTTGTTCCTCTTCTTTTTCCTCCTCTCCCGCTCCCTTTTACTCCTCTCATTCTCCATGTTTTTGTGTTTTCCCTTTCAAAGTTTTGTTGTGTGTCTTTTTTTTTTATTAACATCTTTATTGGAGTATAATTGCTTTACAGTGTTGTGTTAGTTTCTGCTGTATAACAAAGTGAATCAGCTATATGCATACATATATACCCATATCCCCTCCCTCTTGCATCTCCCTCCCACCCTCCCCTATCCCAGCCCTCTAGGTGGTCACAAAGCACCGAGCTGATCTCCCTGTGCTATGCGGCTGCTTCCCACTAGCTATCTATTTTACATTTGGTAGTGTATATATGTCCACGCCACTCTCTCACCTGTGTCCTCAAGTCCATTCTCTACGTCTGCGTCTTTATTCCTGTCCTGCCCCTTCACCATCTTTTTTTTTTTTTTTTTTTTTTTAGATTCCATATATGTGTGTTAGCATATGGTATTTGTTTTTCTATTTCTGATTTACTTCACTCTGTATGACACTCTTAGGTCCATCCACCTCACTACAAATAACTCAATTTCGTTTCTTTTTATGGCTGAGTAATATTCCATTGTATATATATGTGCCACATCTTCTTTATCCATCTGTCGATGGACACTTAGGTTGCTTCCATGTCCTGGCTATTGTAAATAGTGCTGCAATGAACATTTTGGTACATGACTCTTTTTGAATTATGGTTTTCTCAGGGTAGATGCCCAGTAGTGGGATTGCTGGGTAGTATGGTACTTCTATTTTTAGTTTTTGAAGGAAACTCTATACTGTCCTCCATAGTGGCTGCAATGAACATTTTGGTGTTCATGACTCTTTTTGAATTATGGTTTTCTCAGGGTAGATGCCCAGTAGTGGGATTGCTGGGTGGTATGGTACTTCTATTTTTAGTTTTTGAAGGAAACTCTATACTGTCCTCCATAGTGGCTGTATCAATTTACATTCCCACCAACAGTGCAAGAGGATTTCCTTTTCTCCACACCCTCTCCAGCATTTATTGTTTCTAGATTTTTTGATGACGGCCATTCTGACTGGTGTGAGGTGATACCTCATTGTAGTTTTGACTTGCATTTCTCTAATGATCTTGCTGTGATTTATGTCAAAGAGTGTTCTGCCTATGTTTTCCTCTAAGAGTTTTATAGTATCTGGCCTTACATTTAGGTCTTTAAACCATTTTGAGTTTATTTTTGTGTATGGTGTTAGGGAATGTTCTAATTTCATTCTTTTACATGTAGCTGTCCAGTTTTCCCAGCACCACTTATTGAAGAGGCTGTCTTTTCTCCATTGTATATTCTTGACTCGTTTATCAAAGATAAGGTGGCCATATGTGTGTGGGTTTATCTCTGGGCTTTCTATCATGTTCCATCGATCTATATTTCCATTTTTGTGCCAGTACCATACTGTCTTGATGACTGTAGCTTTGTAGTATAGTCTGAAGTCCGGGAGCCTGATTCCTCCAGCTCCGTTTTTCCTTCTCAAGATTGCTTTGGCTATTCAGGGTCTTTTGTGTCTCCATACAAATTGTGAAATTTTTTCTTCTAGTTCTGTGAAAAATGGCATTGGTAGTTTGATAGGGATTGCATTGAATCTGTAGATTGCTTTGGGTAGTAGAGTCATTTTCACAACGTTGATTCTTCCAATCCAAGAACATGGTATATCTCTCCATCTGTTTGTATCATCTTTAATTTCTTTCATCAGTGTGTTACAGTTTTCTGTATACAGGTCTTTTGTCTCCTTAGGTAGGTTTATTCCTAGGTATTTTATTCTTTTTGTTGCAGTGGTAAATGAGAATGTTTCCTTAATTTCTCTTTCAGATTTTTCATCATTAGTGTACAGGAATGCCAGAGATTTCTGTGCATTAATTTTGTATCCTGCTACTCTACCAAATTCATTGATTAGCTCTAGTAGTGTCCTGTTAGCATCTTTAAGAGTCTCTCTGTATAGTATCCTGTCATCTGCAAACAGTGACAGTTTTACTTCTTTTCTTCCGATTTGGATTCTTTTTATTTCTTTTTTCTTCTCTGATTGCTGTGGCTAAAACTCCCAAAATTATGTTGAATAATAGTGGTTAGAGTGGGCAACCTTGTCTTGTTCCTGATCTTAGAGGAAATGCTTTCAGTTTTTCACCATTGAGAACGATGTTGGCTGTGGGTTTGTCATATATGGCCTTTATTATGTTGAGGTAGTTTCCCTCTATGCCTAGTTTCTGGAGAGTTTTTATCATAAATGGGTGTGGAATTTTGTCAAAAGGTTTTTCTGCATCTATTGAGATGATCATATGGTTTTTCTCCTTCAATTTGTTAATATGGTGTATCACATTGATTGATTTGCGTATATTGAAGACTCCTTGCATTCCTGGGATAAACCCCACTTGATCATGGTGTATGATCCTTTTCATGTGCTGTTGGATTCTGTTTGCTAGTATTTTGTTGAGGATTTTTGCATCTATGTTCATCAGAGATATTGGTCTGTAATTTTCTTTCTTTGTGACATCTTTGTCTGGTTTTGGTATCAGGGTGATGGTGGCCTCATAGAGTGAGTTTGGGAGTGTACCTCCCTCTGCTATATTTTGGAAGAGTTTGAGAAGGACAGGTGTTAGGTCTTCTCTAAATGTTTGATAGAATTCGCCTGTGAAGCCATCTGGTCTTGGGCTTTTGTTTGTTGGAAGATTTTTAATCACAATTTCAATTTCAGTGCTTGTGATTGGTCTGTTTATATTTTCTATTTCTTCCTGGCTCAGTCTCAGAATGTTGTACTTTTCTAAGGATTTGTCCATTTCTTCCAAGTTGTCCATTTTATTGGCATATAGTTGCTTGTAGTAATCTCTCATGATCCTTTGTATTTCTGCAGTGTCAGTTGTTACTTCTCCTTTTTTCATTTCTAATTCTATTGATTTGAGTCTTCTCTCTTTTTTTCTTGGTGAGTCTGGCTAATAGTTTATCAATTTTGTTTATCTTCTCAAAGAACCAGCTCTTGGTTTTATTGATCTTTGCTATTGTTTCCTTCATTTCTTTTTCATTTATTTCTGATCTGATCTTTATGATTTCTTTCCTTCCGCTAACTTTGGGTTTTTTTGGTTCTTCTTTCTCTAATTGTTTTAGGTGTAAGGTTAGGTTTTTATTTGAGATATTTCTTGTTTCTTGAGGTAGGATTGTATTGCTATAAACTTCCCTCTTAGAACTGCTTTTGCTGCATCCCATAGGTTTTGGGTTGTCATGTTTTCATTGTCATTTGTTTCTAGGTATTTTTTGATTTCCTCTTTGATTTCTTCAGTGATTTCTGTGTTACTTAGTAGCATATTGTTTAGCCTCCATCTGTTTGTATTTTTTACAGTTTTTTTTCCTATAATTGATATCTAGTCTCACAGTGTTGCGGTCAGAAAAGATACTTGATGCAATTTCAATTTTCTTAAATTTACCAAGGCTTAATTTGTAACCCAAGTTATAGTGTATCCTGGAGAATGTTCCATGAGCACTTGAAAAGAAAGTATATTCTGTTGTTTTTGGATGGACTGTCCTGTAAATATCAATTAAGTCCATCTTGCTTAATGTGTAATTCAAAGCTTGTGTTTCCTTATTTATTTTCATTTTGGATGATCTGTTCATTGGTGAAAGTGGGGTGTTAAAGTCCCCTACTATGATTGTGTTACTGTCGATTTCCCCTTTTCTGGCTGTTAGCATTTGCCTTATGTATTGATGTGCTCCTCTGTTGGGTGCATAAATATTTACAATTGTTATATCTTCTTCTTGGTTCGATCCCTTGATCGTTATGTAGTGTCCTTCTTTGTCTCTTGTAACAGTCTTTATTTTAAAGTCTATTTTGTCTGATATGAGAATTGCTACTCCAGCTTTCTTTTGATTTCCATTTGCATGGAATATATTTTTCCATCCCCTCACTTTCAGTCTGTATGTGTCCCTAGGTCTGAAGTGGGTCTCTTGTAGACAGCATATGTACAGGTTTTGTTTTTGTATTCATTCAGCCAGTCTATGTCTTTTGGTGGGAGCATTTAATCCATTTACATTTAAGGTAATTATCAATATGTATGTTACTATTACCATTTTCATAATTGTTTTAGGTTTGTTTTTGTAGATCTTTTCCTTCTCTTGTGTTTCCTTGTGTTTTGGTGGTGCTGAATTCTCTTAACTTTTGCTTATCTATAAAAGTTTTAATTTCTCCATCAAATCTGAATGAGATCCTTGCTGGGTAGAGTAATCTTCATTGTAGGTTTTTCCCTTTCATCACTTTAAATATGTCCTGTCACTCCCTTCTGACTTGCAGAGTTTCTGCTGAAAGATCAGCTGTTAATTTTATGGGGATTCCCTTGTATGTTATTTGTTGCTTTTCCCTTGCTGCTTTTAATATTTTTTCTTTGTATTTAGGTTTTGATAGTTTGATTAATATATGTCTCGGCGTGTTTCTCTTTGGGTTTATCCTGTATGGTAGTCTCTGTGCTTCCTGGACTTGGTTGACTATTTCCTTTCCCATATTAGGGAAGTTTTTGACTATAATCTCTTCAAATATTTTCTCAGACCCTTTCTTTTTCTTCTGGGACTCCTATAATTCGATTGTTGGTGCATTTAATGTTGCCCCAGAGGTCTCTGAGACTGTCCTCAATTCCTTTCATTCTTTTTTCTTTATTCTGCTCCCTGGCAGTTATTTCCACCATTTTATCTTCCAGCTCATTTATCCGTTCTTCTGCCTCAGTTATTCTGTTATTGATTCCTTCTAGAGTTTTTTTTTTTTGTGATACGTGGGCCCCTCACTGCTGTCGCCTCTCCTGTTGTGGAGCACAGGCTCTGGATGCACAGGCCCAGTGGCCATGGCTCACAGGCCCAGCCACTCTGTGGCATGTGGGATCTTCCTGGACCGGGGCACGAAGCCGTGTCCCCTGCATCAGCAGGCGGACTTTCAACCACTGCGCCACCAGGGAACCCCTAGAGTATTTTTAATATCAGTAATTGTGTTGTTCATCACTGTTTGTTTGCTCTTTAGTTCTTCTAGATCCTTGTTAAATGTTTCTTGTATTCTCTCCATTCTGTTTCTGAGATTTTGGATCATCTTTACTATTATTACTTTGAATTTTGTTCAGGTAGGTTGTCTATTTCATCTTCATTTATTTGGTCTTGTAGGTTTTTACCTTGCTCCTTTGTCTGTAACATATTTTTTTGGCGTTTCATTTTTTTTTTTTTTTTGATGGGTGGTGCTGTATTCCTGTCTTACTGGTTGTTTGGCCTGAGACGTCCAGCACTGGACTTTGCAGGCAGTTGGATAGAGCTGGATCTTGGTGCTGAGAGGAGGACCTGTGGGAGGCCTCACTACGATTGATATTCCCTGGGGTCTGAGGTTGTATGTTAGTCCAGTGGTTTGGACTCAGAGCTCCCACCACAGGAGCTCAGGGCCGACCTCCAACCTGATCCTGCAAGTTTCATGGTGCAGTTAAAAAAAAAAAGGAAGGAAGAAAGAAAAAAGATTAAAAGGAGCAGTACAATATCAAAGAATAAAAAACAAAATAAAATTAGAAAGATAAAAATATATTAGGAAAAATAAAACTATAATTGAAACAACTGCAACAAGGTAAAATAAAACCACAACAGAGAAAAGAAACAAAAAGGTGTGTGTGGGGGGGGACAAGCCAAAAGGAGAGAACACTAACAAAATATAAAGAATAAAATAAAATTAGAAAAATAAAAGCTTTATTAGGAAAAATAAAAATATAAAAGAATCAGGGCTTCCCTTGTGGCACAGTGGTTGAGAGTCCGCCCTCCGATGCAGGGGACACGGGAAATTGGGGGGCCCTGGGTGGGGGTGTGGGGTGGGGCTTGGGCTCTGTGTGGCAGGAGGGAGGCTCCCAGGGCAAAGGATTAAGACCCAGCCTGCTGGGCTCCCCGGTGCCTAAGTGGACAGGGAAAGCGCTGGCCCCGTTCCCCTCCGTTCCTTCACGCCCCTCACCCACCATCTCCCCCAGGGTCTTTCCCGTCGCTAGACCCCTAATCGTGGGTGGGTCCCCCTGGGTGTAGGAACTCCTCCCCTCCCCCAGCCACCCCTCAGGGGTGCTGGTCCCAGAGGTCTGGCCTTTACTTTTGCTCCCCCTTCCCTCCCTCCCACTCCCTCAGGACCCGCGTGGCTGGAGGCCGCCTCCTTGGGCAGAGGATCAGGCCCAGGATCTCAGCAGGGTTCCTGGGGGCCCAAGTGGGCAGGGGGAACCTGGCCACACTCCCTTTTGATCCTCTGCCCTCCCAGTGTTCCCCCAATTTCCCCCTTGGGGCGAGGGATCCCTTCCCCTCCCCCAGCCATGCTACTAACCTCAAATGTAACCAGAAATGTAAGTCATGCATCTATTGATAGATCAGTAACTCCAACTGATTCCATGTTTTTGGTTGGGATGAATTTAAAACTGCAGTTCCCCTTGATGCAGTGGTTTATAACCTTTATTTTTTTTAAGCAGCAGAAATCCTTTTTTAATAATAGAAACCCCAATAATGTTTAAAAAAATTTTCAAAATGGACCTTCTACATGAATCAGGAGGTTGGGAGAGCAACTCACTTCCACCCCAACCAAAGCACCCTTGTTACTTCCAAGATACTTTGTGGCATACAGAATTTGTTTGAAAACCACAGCTTTAAAACATTTCCCACACATTATTTTTGTGTAAAACAAAACTGCTCAAGTAATAAATGAATACAATCTATTTCTATTAAAAATTTCCAAAAAATTCAGAAGCATATAAAGTGTGAAAGCCTTTATCTCCTCCTGCCCCAAATCCATTCCCCTCCCTAGAGGAAATCCTTTTAAAGTCTAAGGTATGTCCTTCCTCCTTCCGCCTCCTTTCTGATGCTGCGCACACACACACACACACACACACACACACACACTTTTTTTTTTTAACAGAAATGGGATCATGCTCTGCATATTGTTCTGCATGTGATTTTCCCCCTTTTACAGTGTCTTATGGACATCTTTCCATCATGGTTGTAGGGGAGCAGAATTTGCCACCCCAAAATGTCTCTTTGGCATGTGGATTACTTTGAGCTAAAAACAATAAAGGCCCAAAAGACTCAGGAAGAAACTTTGACCTTCCCCCTAACTGCCTAACAGGATTTAAACAGAGGGCCTCTTCTTGGAATAGAGCTATCACCAGAGATGCCTGCAAAGAACACGGGCTGGGTGTAGTGAGTGAGTCCACCCTGTGTCCCATTGAATCTGCCTGGCCCAGCAAACATTTGTTTACCAACATGGTACAGGCAAAGCTTCCACATTCTTTTAACATTTTTACCATATTCTTTTCATATTTGAGTATTCTTTGGTCTGGACAGACCATATTTTAGATAGCCATTTCTCTACTAATGGACACTAGGGTTGTTCCCCAGTTTTTGCCATTTCAAATAGTACTGCATGGAATATCCTTGCACATATATTTTGTGCCAGGTTGAAAATATTTCTGTTGGCTAGGTTCTGAGAAATAGAATTTATGGGTCCGTGCAACATCTAATTTTTTTCACGGTTGATACCTAGATTCTAAGAGAAAGGCCCCTGAACCAGTGGACCTCTAAAAGCACTGTATCTCCCTGAGTGAGCTACCAGCGGCGACATCTTGCCTCTGACATTTGGGCACCACTCTCCCAAACTGAGGAAAGAACATAATACAGAATTTGGATTGAGAAGACAAAAAGGACCATCTTTATTTCCTTTGATTGGTTTTAGAAATATGCCCATAAGGGGACCCAAAATTGTTATCCAAAAAAAGAAAAAAGACAGTGGTTACATTGAGTCAAGTGGAGGTTTTCCTGTGACTCGTCAGGACAGTATCCTATCAGAGAACCGAGGATGTCCAGCTCTGTAAGAGCAGAACCTCAACCAACCAGAACCTCAGCCAGACCTGACGGAAAAATGCAGCCCAGGAATGATTCCCCCAGGAAGTCAGAGTATTTGTTGGGGGTTGTTTTTTTCAGTGAACCCTTTGCTCCTGATGGTGATTTCACTTGGGGGTCAGTGGTATGCTGGTCAGTGTTTAATCACCAGTTCTCCAGAGAGGAAAAAACCATGATTTGCAGCCATGCCGATTTCCATGGTATAAATACTCCCACCCTGGTTGATTTCAAGCTTACCACCATGATGTTACTAACTTGGAGTTGGGAAGAGATGCACAAATGTAGTTCTTGTGATGCAGTATGAGCTGACTCTAGCATACCATTGTTTGGGATTGATTTAAAAAAAAAATTAGGGCTTCCCTGGTGGCGCAGTGGTTGAGAGTCCGCCTGCCGATGCAGGGGACACGGGTTCGTGTCCCGGTCCGGGAAGATCCCACATGCCGCGGAGCGGCTGGGCCCGTGAGCCATGGCCGCTGAGCCTGCGCGTCTGGAACCTGTGCTCTGCAACGGGAGAGGCCACAACAATGAGAGGCCTGCGTACCGCAAAAAAAAAAAAAAAAAAAAAAAAAAAATTAGGAATGATGGGGGCAGGGCGAGTGTTGTTCCCTAGCAAGTGCCAGAAAGATTTTTTTCTTTTTTAGTTAGTAAGAAAAGGGTGTCTTCTCTTTAATGCTTAATCCCTATTTATGATGTTTCACACTTATGCCATAATGTGAATTTCCCCAAATCTTCAAACACATTTTTTAAGGTCCAGAGGGAGTAGAGTGATTAAGGTCAAGGACTTTGACCTCAGAAGGACATGGATGAGTCCAGGCCCTGCCACTTAATGGCTGTGTAACCTTGGGCAAAGTCACTTAATATCTCTGGGTCTTGGTTTCTTCATGTGTCAAATGTGTTCCTGTTTCAGAAGAGTTCTTGTAAGGATTAAGCAAGACAGAGCACATAGAACATTTAGCCTGATGTCTGAGAAGACGATAGCTATTCAAGATCAAAATCCTGATTTTAAAGAGCAGTTAGGGCTATGACTGTCAATACCATTGAGACTTAGGGCTAGGGAAGAAATAAACCTCTGAGCAGAATTTTACCAACAGCTGAGATCCATGTTCACTGAGCGAATGGACAGATACAACGAGATGGGGGCGGGCGGGGGGAAGGCTACGTGAGTTCAACCAAAATCTGGTTGCAAAGATGGGCAATCCAGGGAATGACCCCAAGAGGAAAATACCACATCTTCAGTTCCCCTGACTGTGTTTCTCAGAGTTTCCACCATCAAGCAAGCATCTTCTGTTATTAAAGTGCTCGAAACATAAACCTTGAGTCCTGATACCCACCATGCATTTTCCAGAAGGAAACATCCATTCTCCAGGACCTGTAGATCCCAGAGGTTTCGTTTCTGTCGGACATTATGATGGCTGTAGGTCCAATCCTGCCCCCTTATGGATTTTATAGTAAGAAAGTGGGGTGGTTCAACACCTCAAAGTGGGCTTTCTACAGGCAGCAAAACTTTACTAACTGGCATGTAGCGTGCTACAAACAGATGATCTTTGTTCACTGCAGGAAGATCCCATATTTGGATGGATTGGCGAATGGTTTGGTAAATGGACAGATGAGAGACTTTAGCATTGCATTCTTAGTTGCACCGGAGTCTCTGCTTTATTTAGAAAAAAAATAAAAGGAAAAAAGGCCTTCCCAATTTCATCATGTGGCAATTGAAACACATTATCATTTCCCAGCATCCTCATTAATTCTGCTCCTAGCAGGAGAGTTTATTTCAATTGACAAGATGATCAGGTCCACGCAGAGCAGAAACTGAGCCTTCAATAATGAATGTACTAATTACCCTTCTCTGAGAGATGTAGGCTTCTGTTTAGGCAAAGTAAGACTTGTTTCATATATCAGGGCCCACAGATTTTTATTCAAACCTTTGGGACCACCTGGGTTTCAGAATTCTGATGATTTTTTTCTTTTTCGACATTTTAGAAAAGAAATATGGGACATATACCGTATAGAATATCTTACTCCCAGAGGGAACTGGGGCAGCACCCTATCATCAAACATATTTCTGCAGGGAAAAAACTGAATGAATATTTATACTAAGTGGATACTCAAAGGTAAATAAAGGTCATCAATAGCCTCCCATCAGTTCAGGTCATGTTTTGCTGCCAAATAGGTTATTAATTTTGTTTTTTGGTTGTCAAGACCCTTTGGATTTTGGAGTTGGTTCAGGGGTTGTGAACTTCTACTGGTTTTATTCTTATTAGAGACTCACTTTCCAAGGACTGACTAGAAACGAATGGATCTTTACAGAGAAACAGACAAGACCCGGTGTAAGCGAGCACTTCAAGCCTTAGTGCCACCTCTTCCCAGTGCCACTCACCCCCACCCAATGGGGCAGGACAGGACAGACCCCAGGCCTAAGAGGGAAGTGAAGAGTTACTGATGTACCTTCCAGGCAGCCTTGAGCCTCCATAGGCAGGTAATCATGTGCTCTCCGCTGGGGCAGTCAGGTATGTCTTACTGCCTCGGGCTGTCCCAGAGAGACACCATTGGACCCACTCTTTTTTTTTTTTTTTTGGCTTGCAGGATCTCAGTTCCCCGACCAGGGATTGAACCTGGGCTACGGCAGTGACCACTAGGCCACCAGGGAACTCCTGGACCCACTCTTAAGTGGAGAGTCCAAGTGGAAAATCCTGATTTTCATTAAGAGAGTCCATACGCTCAAAGGCTGGGCTTCTCAGGCACAAAGAACCCACACCTGCTTTAGAAAAATGTAGATGCCTTTCTATATATAAAGCCTTTCAAATATGACACAGTCACCTAAATCCAGCTACTGTGTTATAAGGAAAATAGCTGGCATTTGAGTGCTTTCTTTGTCAAGCACTGCTCTGGATATATGACCTTAATTGAGCCTCATTCTGACTTACAAATGAGGAAACTGAGTCAAAGAGAATTTAAGTAACTTGCTCCAAGTTACGCAGCTAGTAGAAGTCAGGACTTGAACCCAGGTAGCCCAGATGCAAAGCATGTGCACTTAACCACTAAATGATTGTTTCCTCTGTTTCTAGCCAAGGCCCCCAAATCTTCAATTAATTTAGGGAACACTCTGGTGTCAAGAAAAAAAAAAAAGAATAACTCATTTATTTGCCAGGATACAAAAGGGACCCCAACTTACCAAGATCATATGATATCTAAATATATAATTTCCTTTAAAAAAAGGCTGTTCTACATTTATTGTTTTGCAACTAAATTTTTGTTATTTAATAAATAAGTTAAACATCTCTCCATGTCAAAACCTCTTTTAATGACTGTGGAGTTTATCAACATACTTAACCAATTCCCCCCAAATCTTTTAAGTGTTTGCCAGATTGTCACTCTTGTGAAAAAAAGGCGGCATCATTCTGAACAACACATTAGCAGCAATGCTTCCCCCCACCCCGACCCCAGAAAGTCTCGTTTTCCTTCAACCCACTTTTTTCAGGCACTACTGGGGATTCACCCATGAAAACAAAACAACATTCCTGCTCTCTGGAGCTTCTATTCCAAGGGATGTGGAGGTGAGCAACAGATAATAAACATGTAATAATCAAGATTCCTTGAGATAGCATTAAGCGTCATGAAGA
The DNA here is from genome assembly GCF_964374135.1 of Grampus griseus. Taxonomy (NCBI): domain Eukaryota; kingdom Metazoa; phylum Chordata; class Mammalia; order Artiodactyla; family Delphinidae; genus Grampus; species Grampus griseus. The sequence continues at coordinate 9,908,847 of NC_139006.1, read as the reverse complement.
AATTGACAGGGTGATGTGATAGTGACAGGGTGGGGGGGGTGACTTTTAAGTTGGATCGTCAGGGAAAGCCTCACAGAGAAGGTGACGTTTGAGTGAAGTCTCTGATTTTACCTGCACTGACCTAATTGCATTATTCCTCCATGCCTGTTCTCAAGTGGACATCTCTACAGGAGTGGGAAAACGTGGCAGGATCATCAGAGCACCTATCACTCAGGAGTTGGGATGGGCACCCTGGCCTGGGAGATCCTGGGAGCTTTGAACTCTGTTCCCTCCCTGCTGCAAAATCAGCAGTTACGTCCGTTCTCTCATCTTGTTGTGGACACGTGAACACATCCTAAACCAGCCAGCAGACTTTCCACCCTGAGGAGCGAATGCGGATTCAGAAAGAGTGAAGTATTTGAGAAAATTACTCTGATTGCCGCTGTGGATAGATGTCTTCAAGTGGCTGCTAGGAACAAAATGTGCTTGGCGGTACAGTTAAAAGAGATGCAGCGGTGCTCAACGACTTCTTCCCTTGATTTCTGGCAGATAGGATCCCCCAGAAAGCTTCAGCAGAGAGAAAATGTGGTCTCAAAATCACAGCCACTTCTCCCCCACGGATGTGCCCTAGTGCCTCCTTGCCCACCATCAGCCCCTCCTCCAAGCCACATTAAGGTTTCTATTGAAAAAAGCATGTGTTGTTCATAGTTCAGCTGTATTCAGTTGTGTATACAAGGCACCCTGGAAAGCTCCTAACGAGCCCCATTTCATTGCATCTTCACTCTAATCATCCTCTGACTTAGTTGATATTCCCCCATTTGACAGATGAGGACACTGAGGCTCAGAGAGGGTAAATATTACACAAAATCTCACATCTAGGAAGCAGCAGGGCAGGCGGAGGACTCAAACAGCTGGTCCACCCGATTCTTAAACCCATTGTTAACCACCCAGGTACACCCCTTTTCCTGGTTCTGATGCTCAAGAGAGACTGGCCTGAGGTCACACAGACAGTAAATCAGAGGCATCAATTAGGTAAGGTCAATTAAGCTGCCGTGATGAGCAACCCCCAAATCTCAGCAGCTTAGCGCAGCGCAAGTTCATTTCTCGCTCACCCTTTACGTGTCCACCGCACGGGACTCTGCTCACCATAGTGGCCCAAGGACCCAGCAGGAAAGGGAATCTGACCTGAGCACTGGCCCTTAAAGCATCGCCCTACAGGCCACGTGTCACTTTCGCTCAAGTATTTTTGAACAAGTCACGGAGCGACCCCCAACTTTAAGAAGCCGAGAAGACCTGGGACTCTGGTGGGTGAAGGGCCCTGACTGTCCCTCCAGGCCGTGGGCAGGGACTTCAGCTTGCCTGTGTAGTAGTGTGCAGTCAGCGCACTGTGGATGACGACGCTTGGGTTATTGCCTTTTCTCCCCCTATCGATCCTCCTTTTTGGTTTATTTGCTACTGAAAGTGAAACCTCAGAGAGATGGATTCTGTCCAACCAGGCCCTTTCTTTATCAGTGGCTTTGCAAGAACGATGCTCAGGGCTTTTTAAGATCCCTGGGACCTTGCTGCATTTTTAGCTCATTTAACCTGCTGCCTGAAGTCACAATAGATTTTGGGTCGTCTTGGAAGTCTGTGTGAACGAGAAACCTCCATCTTCCCGATCGGGTCTGAATATTTAAGATTTTGAAAGCTTGGCCGTACCAGATTTAATTTTAAAAGGAGAAGAGGGTTTGCTTTTGAACATCAAGAAGAAGGCTGGAGGCACAGCAGGAGCTGCGTTAGCAAAGGGGAAAAGCGAGAAAAGCCCTGTGGTCTTGAAAGAAACGCTCCAAAGCGGAAACACTAAAGCTTCCAGTTGGTGAGCCTTAAATTAGACTTCAAAAGTGCCGCTAGTTTAAATATTGTTTATAGGACTGAAGTATTGCTGCTCCTTCCTCCAGCTGGATTTTAAATATTCCCTAATTTGATTACTCTGGGGAGAGGCAGGCAGAACCAACGTTACATGAGCTTCACTGTTAATTATTCAGAGGGCTTTTTATTGTGTAATCAAACATAAAGTCTTACAAAAAGCTTGGAGGCGCATTCTCACCCCACCCTCCCCAGCCTGACTTTCACCTTGTCGTCTGTGTGCATTTCTCAGTTTGTGGCTGTGAGCTGGTAGGTGCCCAGCAAGGGCTCTGCCAGTAAAGAGCGCACACATCCCCCTCCCCGTCTGGGCTGGTAGAAACCTTTGATTCTGCGGCTCAGACCCCCATGCCATAAGAATCGAGCTTTATTTATCTTGATCACCTTTGCCTCCTGTCTGAGCATCTCCCCCCACCACCAGCACTTGGCAGCCCCTGCTAAGTCTAGACTCCTGTTGGTGCCTCCCCACATCAAACTGGTCTGGCCATCTCATTCCCTCAGGTCCCTCCTCTACGCTGGATGACAGCCAGCCAAATGATCTAAAGGCTCCCAGCCATCTAAAACCCTTTCTGCAGAGAAAAAGGAGATAAAGAAAGAAAGGGATGGATGGATGGGTGGATGGATGGAGAGATCAACAGATCAGTCAGTCAATACATAGATAGGTAGAGGTCGCTGAGAGAGCTTGCTTATCCACAGGGATCCGCCACCCCATAGCCACAGGTCCAAAATCCAAAAGGCTCTGAAAACTCAGTTTTGCTGTAACTCAATCTGACAGCAAAATCTGACACGAACCAAACTGATTTGGTGGCAGAACTTGACTTGAAGCTATTTATGGTCTTTATCCCACCTAGTGTAAATATTCATATATATCACTGCAGAAATACTAATGTGTTTGATTATAAGATGCTGCCGAGACCCCACTGGAAGGATTATGTTAACATATGGTCTACGTGCAGCATATTTCCATTCCAAAATGCCAAGATTCTGAATTTGGCAACACATCCGCTCCCACAGGTTTCTGATCAAGGGTTATAGGTATGTCACCATCCAAACTTGCTGGGGCTTCGGTCTCATACCCAGAGAGTTCCAACCCATGAGGGAGGATCCAGGTTTCACGCAACCTGCAGTTTATTTAATTGGGGAGAGGGGCGCTTTAAGAAAAAGAATACAAAGTTAAAATACAAAATTAGGTACAGGGCCCTGGCGGCGGGACCCATGCAAGTGAGGGTCATTAGATTCATTGTGAATATGCACCTGGATGAGTGACTTAAGACCCTGAGTTTGTTTCCTCATCTGTAAAATGGGATGATAAATGACTGCATCACAAGGTTTTGTTGAGATGATTCAGCGAGAATGCACAGAAGCGTCTTGCATGTAGAATTGTGTAGAATTTTCACTCAGTAAACTCCAAACCAGTGATTTTCATTGTGCAACGCACCCTGTAAGCTCCCCCCGCCCAAGCAGAGTTAGTAATTCTCTCTGTGCGTTTACTCAGAAGTGACCCTGATGGTGGGACCCTTAGGCACCAGAGCAGCCAGAGATTTGGAAATGACCATGTTTTTTAATTCACCCCCAAGAGGAACCGCAGACCTGCCCTGGAGTCTAGGAGAGGACCCAAGTCCAAAACGCAAACAGATGCGGAATGTGTACAAATACACTCCACCTCCCTCAGTCCCTACCCAGTAAGCGGTGGTCTCTCCTAACCTCGATTCCCACTCGCGAGACCCGGCTGTGAAGAACTGTCCCTTCCACTGCTTCCCGAGTATAGGAGGGGGAAAATCAGAGCAGAGAACAGCCACCGTCCATCGTCTCTTTCTTGCATTTCTTAAAAGTACTTGTAATAAACTGAGGCTCTAGAAACGGAAAACTCATTAAGCTGTTTCTCACTCAGGGACCCAGGTGGAAGCAAGAGCACAATAAAAAAAATCAATAAGGACAAGTCCATGGGACAGAGGTGGGAGCGCTTCATCACAGCCCCAAAGGTAACTGTCAGCACGTGACTCTGCCGCCTGGCTACCAGCCCCAACTTGGGTGGGAGGCATTTTCGCCAGTCTTCTCTCTGATGGGATTTTTTTTTCTACTTGGTTCTCTGAGTGAAGGGAAGTCAGAACCTCGTGCTGTTGGATGGTTTTTATAAATTTTAATTAAAATGCTTATCTGGGGATTTTAGAAGAAGTGTCGTTTGGCTGGACACCACCTCACGCAGCAGGGAAGGGGTGGCCGAGCAGCCGCCCCATAAGATGTCACTGGAAGGAAATGGATTCACTCACTGTCTACGTTTAATCAGTAACAGTCACTTCTCTTTCTCTCTCGCTCTCCCTTTTCTTTCAAAGTCAGTCAGAAAATAAGTGAGTGAGTGAACAGACAGGGTTTTCTACAAACTAGAACGTGTGTTTATTATTAAGAGAACATCAAGAGGTCTATTCTTTTCACTCAAAACCATTCCTAACCCCCCAAACCCCCAAACTCATCCACTTAACAAACAAGCACCGTAATAATAATAATGGCAAGAGCAGAGAGCTAAAGGCAGTTGAGAGAACACACAATGAGACTTTTGCTGAACCTGTTCTCCAACCACAAAATGGATATAATGCTGGTTTCTGCTCACTTCTTTTTTTGGTGGTTGTTCGTTTCTGCTTTATAACAAAGTGAATCAGTTATACATATGTTCCCATATCTCTTCCCTCTTGCATCTCCCTCCCTCCCACCCTGCCTATCCCACCCCTCTAGGTGGTCATAAACCACCAAGCTTATCTCCTTGTGCTATGAGGCTGCTTCCCACTAGCTATCTATTTTACATTAGTAAAGAACCCCAGGAAACAGTATGCAATCTCACTTTGAAAATGTGAAAATGCTGAGCATTATTGTGGTTATGTAATTTTTAGAAGCCAATCTTGAACAGAATTACAGTGGGCCAGGTTCTGTGCTAAGGAAGCTCTTTAGGTGTATTAGCCAGTCCTGTCCTCCTACTAACCAACCCCATGGGGGCAGTATTCTTATTTCCAGGTAGGAGAGCAGAAAGTTAGGGCTTGAAGAGGTTAAGTGATTTGCATGAGGCCACACAGCTGGGCAGTGGCAGAGCCCAGAGTTAGTCCTGGGTCTGTTTACTAAACCCTGTTTATTAAAACACTGAGCTCTTCAAAAGCATGTTCTCTCTGGTAGGATTATCATTGCCCCTCATGAAGTTTCACCGTTTCCTTGCTGTTTCATCAGGGCACTTCTAAGTGCCCTGAGAAGGAGAGCCTTTGTTTTTATCACAGAAAGTTGCTATGGAGATATCGTGTGTATCTGTCTCCAGAGATGCACAGAAAAAGCAGGAGCCACAAACCTTTAAAAAAATGTCCTTCAGGAATAGTCACAACTACAGTTGGAGGAAGGACGAGTGAGTCACTGCACTTGAACTCTCACTGAATTGAAATCCCCCCTGGGCGAGTTTGCAGATCAAACTCTGGGCTGCAGTGTGGTCCATTCTGAGGATGAGGGAGCACTGAATTAGGAATCAGGAGACCTAGTTGAGCCACTGTGACTCTGTTCACTGCATGGCATTGGAGAAGTCCTTTCCTCTCTCCTGACCTCAGTTTCTTCACCTGTAAATTAAGGACTTTGAAAGAGAGGCTCCAGTCAACATCCACAGCAACTGATAGTCTTCTGTATGTGTGGAGCTTGTCAGTGCCAAGGCAGTGATCATTAAGAGCCGGACAAATGGCATAAATGAAAAAAATCAGGCTGGGTAACACAGTAGGGAGTGGTGAGGTCTGTGGCAAACAGGAATTCTGCACAGCTAAAGGGAAGAACCTCTGCTTAGTTCTACTCATCTTGCCATGTGAAGATGGGACCCAGGGCTTATCATTTTCAAGAGAGACCAGTAACCTCAGTTCTTATATAAAGATATCCCCAATCTGTAGAATTCTGGGCAGCTGAACATGTCTCCCCATGGGCCACCAGTTTGAAATCCCTCCTTCTAAGAAAGTACAAGGAATCATTCAGGGAAATCTTTTCCTTTGTGCCAAAAAGCAGTCCCTCCTGAGGTGCAACACGGCAGCCAGTTAATACCACTCCTGAGTGAAATACAAAACAGAGAGAAGAAACATTTGGGGATTTAAGTCAATTCAGGGAGAGTCAGTTCAATAAAGGGCAAGCAGGATGCTGAAACTGCCTGTCACATCTTCCCCCCACATTTTATTTTTCCGCCACTCTCAATTAATGAGAAGTGTCAGTCCTTCACTCTGGGTTTCCTGTCTGTGACTTTTAATTGAATTTTAATTAATGGCAACTTTAGGAGCACAGGATGAAATCCTAATGCAGGGAAGAGGCACACAGAACTCTGGGCATGGAAAGCTCTTCTGAGATCATCCCAGCCCGTCCTCTCTGTTGTATAGACGAGGGGACGGAAGCAGGGGAGAGTGACCAGTTCAGGGCCCCCTTGAGGTCCCCTGGCTCTGAGTCTGGTGCTCATTGCAAGACTCCAGGCTGCCCTGGTGACACAATCTGTCCAGCCTTCAAAAATGACATTGATGTAAAGAATGTGGTTTCCAGAGTCAAGAATTCATGTCGTGCCAGGTGAGACAGGAAGAGTTGGCTTCTACAGGTATTATCCCTGAGCGCTGACATTCTCTCTCCCTCTGGGGGCAGAGAGCAGAGGGGCTGTCAGTCTGGCAAGCTCTTGTCCAGTTGCGATGCCAGGACAAAGGGGACATTGCATCAAGCCCCTAATTTATCAAAGGGAAGAACATGCCAACTTTTGGCATTTGCTTTTTCTTTATCACAGTCATTTTGTAACTCCCATGCTCCCTTGGAGATCCGGTTAAACCCAGTTTGAACTCCAGTTCCCCAGGCTATCACATTCTGAAGCGTTCCGTCACTTGTGTAGAATTTCACTGAATACATTGGGGGAGGTGGCCTTCCCAGGAAGATATCACATCTTAAACCCCACAACCTTCTTCCGTCTCTCTTCCCCCACCCTCCCCTTGCCCTGTGCAAGCAAGAAATCCCTCCGCTCTTCCGGAGCAGGGAGGTTCCACCTACACTCAGGGCCCCATGAGGTGGCCAATCAAAACATTACTTCTGATCACCCACAGTGGACTCTCAGTGAGTCCTGCTGAAAACAATTCTCTCCACCCTGTTAGATATTTATTAAATGTTGTGTGGTCTTCAGTGCTGCCTCTTCTCCTTATCTTCTTCCCTAGGGTATCACACACTATGAGTTTCATCCAAAGAAGACCTTGGACTACCCTCCAAGGGCTTTCATTTCAAATGTTCTCAAATGAAATTGTTTCTCTTTTAATGGAGTGTAAACTGTAGCCCAGACCCTCACTGAGCTCTTATCCTGGAGCAGCTGAGCAACTTAGGGCAAGTTAGGAAGCCTAAGACATGAAGCATGAATTAAATGAAGACATAAGCCCACACAGTACATTCTGAAGTGACACCAGTCATGCAAGACGGTGTGTGTGCACGCACGCACGCACACACACACAGACACGCACACATTCCTGTAACCTGTCCACTCTGACTACTTCCAAAAATCCCCATTCTTCTCGCAGGACTTTCCCTACCTACCCCCTTTCACCTCCTAGGACTTGTCATCTAGGTCTTCCCACCCACCTCCATCATGGCTCCTCCCCCCTCCACCCAAGAGTGCCCCCTCATCAGACAAATCTGCACCCCTCACCTGCACCTCCTGAGTGTCAAGCCTAGAGTTTTCTCCATCTTGTATTCTTCAGAAAACCCCAGTGAACATACATATTTATTCTTTGAGCCCCAGGTGTCATTTGGTGAACAAAAGGTTGATACATAGAATTGGGGGTCGAAACCAAGATGCAGCTAAAGAGATTAGACCCATCCTCCCCCAGTTTAAAAATCAACTCTGATGATTATTACAAAAGTAAAAAACTGTTGTCGTCCAAGGCAACATCATTGGAATACATGTTTGGCTTCCTGTGGTGACTACCTGGGCAACCATTGCACTCACTGAGTAGAATAAGTCCCATCAAACTCGCTTCCAGTAAACACATGTGTATAAATTATCTTGATTTGTGACAGAAGGTCTTTCCAGACCCAGGATATGTCTCATGGTGTTTGGAAAGAGCCAAAAGGAATTCACATTCAGAGCCAGGTTTTCGCTTTTTTTCTTTCCTACTTTCCTCCCTCCCTTCCTCTTTTCCTCCGTTCTTCCCTTCCTTCCTTTCTTTCTAAAATCCCTCTTTATTTTCTCTTTTCTTCAGACCAAGAGATTCAAGGTTCCTGTAGCACGCGTCACCAGCTACAAACCAAGCCGGCGAGGCTCCACCCTCAGTCTGTCTCGGACAAGTGGAGGGTCATCCCCCCAGAGCAGCATGGTCTCCGTGAACCCGGGCTCAGATGAGCCCCAGAGTGTGATCACCCAGGCGACAGGCAGCAAGGACGTTGAGGACAGTGAATCGTCTTCGGCCAAGCCTGAAGAAGAACCTCTCCATGTCAGTAAGTCCTTCCTTAGATCTGACGAGTCTGCCCTGACTCTGCCCTGAAGCCAGATGTCAAGAGCCCCATGTGCTCCACCTTCGCCCCACTCAGGTAAAGGAGACACACAGGTCCCCTAGCCCTGTTCAGTCTCCATGGACCCCTTTGCTTTCCCTCAGTGGAGATCAGAAATATACTCTAACTTGGGTTACTCTGAACCATTTCTCCTTGGGAGACAGCCCATGGTCATCAACTGCTCTTTTAAAAAATTTTAATAGTATATTTTACTTAGCCCAATTTATAAGATATTGTCATTCGACATGTGATCATATAAAAAAGTATTGATAAGATATTTTACATTTTTTCATACTATGTTTTTGAAATTCGGTGCCAACAGCTTTATTGAGGTATAATTTGCATACCATAAAATTCACTTGTTTTAAGTGTACGTGTCAACGGTTTTTTGTAAATTTATAGAGTTGTATAACCAACAGCACCATCTAATTTTAGAACATTTCAATCAACCCCAAAGAAAACCTCACGTCCACTGGCAGTCCCTCCCCTTTCCCACCACAAGTCTACTTTCTGTCTCTGGAAGTTTGACTTTTCTGGACATTTTATATAGGGAAGTTGTATCACTCTGTGACCCCCCCCCCACTCTGAATCAAGCCTTTTCAATGGTTCACTGCTTGGGGGACACAGGTTCTTTAGAAAATCTGTTGGAAACTATGGGCCTCTCTTTAGGAAAACAATTCAAGCACACACACATACATGTTTTTGCACACTCTTTTAGGGGGACCCTGTGGACCTCCACCAGGTAGAATTGTGACTGGGTTCCATAAGTTGTGTAAAAAAATTCATTTTCAGGACTTTCTGGCTTGAGCTTGTATAGTAAAAGGAGACAGGAAAAGAAAGGATTTATGCAGAAAGATGGAGAAGGCAGAAGGAAGAAAGAGAAAGGGGCATGAAAGAGGAAGGCTCACTGCAGAACTACTGACTCTGGTGCATGAAACACCTTCTCTGCCATATCCCCACATGCTTTGTCCCCTCAGTGCCACCTAAGCTGAGGCCTGCCTGCTCAGTCAGTGTTCTTTCACACAATCTAGAATGCCCATAGCAACCAAAGCTGGACCAGGTTTAGTACAGATACAAGGAGGTTGAAAAAGAAGGTCAAGGTGAACCAGAAAGCCTGATTAGGGCCCCGATTATCAAAGCCAGAAATGGGCAAAAGTGCAAAAGTTCAGTAAGTGGTCAGGACTCATAGTAATGATGGCCAATGAGAAAATTTTCCACCATCCCCCTTGCTAACAGGAGACCAAGAAAAGTTCTAAGCCCTGAAAAGCTGTTTGCTGAACAGAAGTATTATCGCAGATGGAGAGGAACTGAGATAAACCGTCATCAGATGTATGACTCTTCTGGATTTCTTGAACTTCTTTCATTCAAAATGTATTTATTGAGCAGCTACTGTGTTCCTGGAACCGAGGGTGACAGTACCTGCCCTCCCCAAGCTTATATTTTACAAGGAAAAAGCAGACATAAACAAGAAAGCCATAAATAGCAAGCCAATTGCAGATAATACATGATTGGAAGATAATAAAACAAGATTCAGGCTAGAGAGAGACTATTGGTGGGAATGGAGCTAGGTTAGACAGGGTGGTCAAGGGAAGCCTCTCTCAGCCCTGACATTTGAGTTTCTGAAGACACGAAGCTGGGGAGGGATGCAGGGGTGAGAGCATGCGTGGCCTTTGTAGAGCAAGGTAAGGACTTCAGAATTATTCCAAGTGCAAGAGGAAGGCTCTGGAAGGTTGCAAGGGTAGGGGTAACAAGACCTGGTTTTCTTTTCAAAGGTCTGTGTGTGGTTATTAATGTTGTGTCCGCGCTGTGTCTCTTAACTCTGAAAACGTTGCTCTCAAGTAAGACAAGCAGAGAAGAGTCCCCAGCTTCAAGAAGTGTCTCAGTCCCAGAGTTCACGTATGGTTCTCCCAGTGGCAACCTGAGAGCTGAAGGGAGGAGGGACCAGAGTTCACGTGTGCTTCTCCCAGTGGCAACCTGAGAGCTGAAGGGAGGAGGGGCCAGAGGGAGAAGAGACTTGGCAGTGAGGGGAGGGGAGAATAGTGCCCTCCCTCCAGGCACCTGAGACACCACAGACCCTTCCCTAATGGCCACCCTACTCCTACTCTCAGTCTAACCAGTTGCCTGCCCCAACCAGTGCCATCTCCCAAAGCTCTTTTGAACCCTACCCTCTTCATTCCTATTGCTTTTGTCTTAGTTTAGAGATAGAAAATTGAGGCACATGGGCTGGTTCCTGCAGACGGTGTTTTGTTTACCACACAAGGCTTTGTTTAAAAAAAAAAAAAAAGTAGGAGTGACTTTTTAAGATTGAGAGATTGGACATCAAAATTCTGATTTAAAAAAAGTTATTCTTTGTGGCAACAGTGGGCCTGCAACCCTGCATGACAGCAGTCAACTGGAGCTGCCCTTCTTAGGTGGGGCATGTGCTCTCTAGTTTTCCACAGTCCCCACCACTCCCTGTTATTCCCAATCATTACATTGCTCCCAGTTGGCCAAGTGCTTGCCCATTTATCATCTCCTTTGCCCTCTTGTTTGTCTTAGAATGATAATGATGATGATACAATAACTAACGCTAAGAGGACTTTTATGTGTCAGGCACTGCGTATGTGAGTGTGTGTGCGTGCGTGTGTGAATATACACAGATATACATACTCATTTAATCCTCACAACAACTTTTTTTGCCTATTTTGCAGATGAGGAAATTGGGGCACAGAGAGGTTAAGTTATGTGCCCAAAGGCACACATCCGATAAGTGATGAAGCCAGAGTTTGAAACCAGGCAGTCTGGCCCTCATGTCACACTTAATTTCTATGCTTTACCCAAGTCTCTAGAAAAAGTGGGAAATGAAGGACCAAGAGAGCAGCCTGATTTTTCTCACACTAGCTTTTGTCACTCACCTGTGGTATCTGCTCCCTGTAGGCACCTAGGCTGGGGAGCCCTGGTCCAGTTTTCATCACCTCTCATCTAGATGACAGTAGCAGCCTCGTAATTAACGTCTGCTTCTTGTCTTGCCCTCCCTTGCCTGCAGATTCTTGTCCGTGTTGAACCAGAAGGAACTTTCTAAATTAAAAACTTAACGTAGTGCTTCCCAGCTTAATATCTTTCAGAGACCGCCCCCATTGCCTCTAAGACACTGCATCTGATCTTGTCCCAGGCTGCCTATAATGGGCTCCGCTCTTGCCATGTCACACCTTATACCAGGTGCTCCAGCCTCACTAAAAATACTCTCTCCTCCTAAACAATGCATCTTCTTTCATGCCCTCCTCTGTCCGTGGTGCCCTTTCACCTCCAACCCTTCAGTCGAATGGACTCCTATTCAACCTTTAAGACCCAGCTCAAATATTCCCTCCCCTGTAAAGTTTTCCCTGACTCTCATTCTCTCAATTCTCTTAGTATTTTGTATTTGCTTGTATTAAGTACTTAATTTTAATTTACAACTACATCTCACTGTATCAGGTAGGAACTTCTTTTGGCTGGGTACAGAGACCTGAAAAAGAGTAGCTTAAAAAAGATAAAAACTAATTTTTCTTACAGATTAGAGATAGGGTGGTTCCAGAAGATCATCAGGGATCCTACTTCCTTCTGTCTTTCTTCTCCACCACAGTTCACTTCATGGTCCAAAATGGCTGCTGGAATGCCAGTCATCAGAGTCACATCCTACGAGGGAAGCAGAAGGAAGTAGGTGAAGTAGAGAAGTGCTCACTTCCAGCTGAGTTTTAAGCAGTCTTCTCAGAAGCTTCATACAGTATTTCTCCTAAAATCTCATGGCCCAGAATTTAGTCACAGGGGCACACCTAGCTACAAAGCATGTTGGGAAATTGGGCTAATAAATGCTTCCCTCACACACACAGACACAAAAGTATACACACACACACACACACACACACACACACACAAAAGTACATATGCATACATATATTTCTGTTACTAAAGAAGGGAGAAAGGAGTGTGAGCTCCCTTCAGGCGTGGGACAGCGTCTTACTCACCTTCTACCTGGCACACGGCAGGTGCACAGCAATGGCTGGGAGATGCATTCCCACCAGAGACCAACACCCAGGAGAGAAAGTCCTTCTCCCTTAGCCTCTTCACCCTTTTTCGCTATTTATACCTTAACCTCCATTGCATTTGTCAGAGCCTTCACAAAAGTAGATTAATTTCCCAGACTTCCATTGCCTTCTAAAACCTCCTCCAACTGATTCTGAATTCATGAATCCTATTCTAAGAGACATGCCATCTGCCCAAGGTTTAATTTCCAGGGCTGGCTGCATAATGAAGTCTTTGTGGACACAGATCGCTGGGGACAGCAGGCCGTGGCCTCTCTGTGGAATGGTCCCTTCCCAAATCAATGGCCAAGGGATTCCGGAGGAACCAAAGCCCAGACCATTCCTTCTGCCAGTCTTGAATCTTCCAGTCTTGGAACTGTTAGAGGAGAAACTCACTTAAATAGTAACTCAAAAAGAGGGGTCCTGTGCCTTCTACTGTTCCCCCCACTCCACCACCGAAACAACCCCATACAACAAAAGGACTTCCTCTCTTTTCCCCGAACAGAGAGGAAGAAATGGGTATAGTTGCTCTCGAGGGGGATTCTTAGACAGGCCGGGGATGGACAATGGAGGAAGGGAGTTAGAATTTTTCCTTTCGGGGTGTGATTCGGCGCTGAAACAGAGGATGCTGTTATCTCTGAGCACTGGGCAATGGCATCCCCATAGCCCTGGGGACTGAGAACTAAGCAGGTTCCTCTGAGTGTGGACATCCATCACAAGACTGTCTTCCTCAGGGAGACTCTATTCTGTGGCACCTGCACCTTTTCCAAAGAAATCTCTCCTTCCTTGGAGCGTAGACATGGGCCTTGGAGGGTAGACATGGGCCTTGGAGGGTAGACATGGGCCTTGGTGGGTAGACATGGGCCTTGGTGGGTAGACATGGGCCTCACAGTCCCAAGGCTTTGTTCTAGTTCATACATATCCAACCTCAGCTATGTGACGGGTGGAGCTTGATGTCGGTGGGCACCGTTCCGGCCCAGAGGCATTATTGGCAGAAAGAAACCTTTGGTGCATTAAATGGCACATGGAGCCTTATAGGGGATTCTCTAGGAGAGCTGCCCAGTGTGCCAGGTCGCTGGGCTCATTTGCTGGTATCCACCCACTAGACTGGTTTGCTTCCGGGTAGGGGCAGGAGTGGGGGAGTGGTCAGATGGTGCTGCTGGGTCCCCAAGAGAAGGGAAGAAAGTGGAGGAAGCATCCAGAGCTCCCTCATCAACAGGCTTCTGGACACACCCCAAGGATTCTGGGATGCGTGGCAGTAGGGAAGGTGGGCGTGACAAGACAAAAGTGAAGATCAGATCCAGGTCAGATGGAATCATGCCCACCAGTTACTGGGAAGATAAACTATCAGTACTTGAGAATGAGGAAGGGGGAGTGGAAAGTGGCTAAATGCTGACGTTTGTCACAGCCTAGATGGCTCCCAGGTCACTGACGGGAGCACCCTTTCCCTAGCACCCAGTGACTTGCATTCACAAACAAGGTTGGACACAAACGGCCCTGGGAAGCACTGCCTTCACCCTTGCAGGTACGGCTTTTGAGACTTGACCTTGAGCCGACTACCGGCGCCTACTAAAGAGTGAGAAGTGTCCATGTTGGCCCTGTCTTCCTTCATTGATATTCCAAATCTAGCTCATAGTCTCCCAAACCCCCTACTTTTTTTTTCTCCTTAATCGTTTGCTTATTTATTTAGCAAATATTGACAGAGATGCCTGTATGACAAGCAGGGTGCCAACTGCTTGCCCATCTGTATTTGTACAAAACACTTAGGGCTTCCACTCTCCCACTTTTCTTGGAGCACCTAGCTTACTCCAAATATATATTATTTTCCAACTTTTAAGAGTGTCCATGTGTTAGATTCCCAGGGCTGCCTTAACAAAGTACATTTCCTGGCTTAAAGCAATAGGAATTTATTGTCTCACAGTGCTGGAGGTTAGACTCCAGGTGAAGGCGTCAGCAGGGCTATGCTTCTTCTGAAATCTGTATGGGAGAACCCTTCCCTGCCTCTTCTAGCTTGTGGTAGTTGTTGGTAAGCCTTGGCATTTTGGCTTGTAGACACATCAGCAGTCCAGTCTCTGCCTCTGTCATCACATGGCCATCTTCTCCCTTTGTGTCTCTCCCGCCTTATTGCAAGGACACCAGTCGTATTGGATTGAGGGCCCATCCTACTCCAGTATGACCTCATCTTAGTTGCGCCTGCAGCCACCCTATTTCTAAATAAGAATATGAATAATTCACATTCTGAGGTACTGAGGATTAGGGCTTGAACATTATCTTTTGGGAGGACGCAAGTCAACCCATAATAGTCAGGCACAAAGAAATATCTCTACATCGTGTAAAAAGCAACAATGTGAAATATGAATATGCAAATCAACTAATGCAGTGAGGAGTGGGGGGGCACGGGGAGCTGGAGAATGCACTGGAAGTTCTAAAGGGCCCCATCAGCACGGGATGAGCCCCACCTCAGAGTCTTTTCCAGGGAAACTGGAGGCCCAGATTTGTAATGTGAAAACTTCCAGTTACGAAAAGTTTGAGCATCTACATCAAATCAAGTCAAACACATTTACGAGCTAGAGTCGGCCTGCGAATCGCCAGTTTGGAGCTTCAGGTCTTTGGGATCAGAGAGGGTTTTCCCGGGCAAGTTGATCTCTTCTTGGAATTGGAAACAGTTATCTCAGGCTACAGAAGAGTGTTTAAGGGCAGGGTGGAGAGGGGCTGCGGCCAGGAGGAATGAGATGAAACAGGAAATAGAAAGAAGCCAAGACCCTCAAGGCCTCACAGGCCACGGGGAGGAATTTAGCTGTCGTCCCAGAGGAGATGGCCAGTCACTGGTTGGAAGCAGACGAGTCACGTTTACAACCTGCAGACTTCTAGACCCCGGTCACATCCTTCTCCGGCTCCCCAGTACGCCAGAGCAGAGGCGATATCGGCCTGGGGGCTGGGCCGTGACCTGCGCAGTCCTGTCTCACCAGCACCCTGCGGACAGTGACCTCTTGTGTTCCCATCAGATCTGCAGAAGCTCCTGGAGATGGTTCGGGAAGATGCTCAGAGAACAGTCACAATGGCAGATGGGATGCAAAAACAAGCGGCCAGGTATGTTCTTTTGACACCTGGGCAAATAAAGGATGTCAGCATCATAGTGATAACATAAAGGACAGCAGTTCCCAACGGTTGAGCATTTCCTCTGTGACAAGCGCTGAACCGTGTACTTTGCTCATGTGTATCACCTCCCTGAGTTCTTCCAATAACCCTACAAGGTAGGTACTGTTGTCTTCATTTTACAAATAAGGAAATGAGGTTCAGAGAGGCTAACGAATGGTAAGGCCGCATCTCGAATCCAAATCTTTCGTATTCCAAAAACTGTTCTCTTATCCACTCCGCTGCCCTGCTTCCCAGGAACCCAGAGGTTTATTCATTCATCCTTTTAGTGAGTATTTATGAATATGGATGGACCGTACTAATTATTGCAGGAAGTGTTATGAAAGAAAAGCTCAGACCTGTGAGAGGACATAATAGGGGCATCTGATCTACTCCGGGATGGGATGAGAGAAGTTCCCTCCAAAGAAGAAACTCTAAGCTGAGATTTTGGATGAAGCATGAGAAGGAACTCACCGGCCAGAGTCGCTGGGGGGTCGCCGGGAGAGCCAGCACGGGGAGTGAATACTGCAGACGGCACATGTGCAAACATGGTCCAGAGGGAGCGTAGCACCTTCAAGGAACTGAAATCCTTCCCAGATGGGATGGGCAGAGATATAAGTCTGTCTGGGGACCTTGGAAGCCACCTCTAGGATTCTGATTTCTATCCTAGGAACAAAAAGAACCCTTTGAAGTTTCAAGCCGGCAACCAATGTAATTGGCTCAGAGAGTCAGACTTGAACCTGAGGTGTCCTCCTTCCGGCGGAAAGCCCTGTCCACTGGACCTCTGGCCTCTAAAAGTCTCAGAGAGCATGCGGGCTAGAGCTGAAGTTCCCTTTCCAAGTGTGGATCCCTCAGAGTAAGCAGAGGACTTCCTGAGAATAAATGAGGCACTGGAGAGGTTCATCGTCACCTTCAGCCTCCTGGGATGCCGGCTATGACTTATCGGTTATTGTTATTAGCATAAGTACGGTTCACCAAGCACGTTCACATGCATCACACCCGCCTCTGCTTGTTAATGATGAATTGGCTGCTGCTGCCTCAACTCACATCGGGGCTCTGGACGGTGGCGTTGAAGGCTCTCAGAGACAGTGTTGGCCCTTAAGGCCCCGGTCGCTGCGCCTGATTTATCAGTGTTAAAGACAGATGACAGTGATGAAGCATCAGCTCCAAGAGGCTCCTTCCTTTGCAAGAACTCACGCCATGAAATACTGGCTTTGGAGTCAGACCGACGTAGGTTCGAGACCTAGTGCCTTTGAACAAGTCCCTCAGCCTTTCTCTAAACCTCAGCTTTCTTATCTGTAAAATGAGATTGTGTTTCCTCAAAGCACTGGCGGTGGTACCAAGTAGACTAGGGTCAATCTCCATTTCCGTGATTTAATTGCTGTGTGCTGTTGAGCAAGTTGCTTCACCTCTCTGAGCCTGATTCCAATTCTGTAAAATGAGGCTCATTAACAACCTATCCCAAAGGGTTGTAATGAGAATTAAATGATAATTTCCTAGTAAAGTGTTTTTATTGTTGTGGAAATAATGTCTACGTCACTGAGTCATTTGAAGCATTTAATGAGATAATGCATTTAACATATTAGCATGTGCCTGGCATACTGTAAGCAAACAAAAATTGGTGACAGTGGTGGTGGTGGTGGTTACTTTTGTTTCACATACAGCGTCCTATGGAACCTCTGCAGCCACTCGCTGAGACAGGTTGATTAACCAGTACCCAGTACCATGGTCCCATCTCATAGATGGAGAAGGATGGCTGGGAGTGACCTGCTTCAGGTCCTCAAAGACAAAACCACACAAGAACCTGGTTCTCACAGAACTCATCACGTGGCCTCTGCATTCACTTTAATGATAAAATAACCATGGTTACAGTGCAAGAACCTGTTGAAATTTCCCATCCTCTTCAATTCCTCCGGGAGAAAAATCTCCCTAATCCCTTGCTAAGGCAGCAAATATTGAAGGCTTCTCTGTGGAGCTGCCCAGAGACAGTTAGGGGAAGCTGCAGATTTGCTTTTGCCCTCCGCACTTTAAAAATGTAGATTCCTATTTCACTTTAGACAGCAGGTCTGCTCCCATCAAGACTGACGTAGAATTCTGGGGGTTTTAGGAACCCCTGAAAGCCTTCTCTCCCAGCCCTCAGCCTCAAGGGCCAGACCGCGCTCTGGTCACCTGTCTTAGGGCGTTTGGGCTGGTGTAATAAAAATCCCATGACTGAGTGGCTTGTAAACCAGAGACATTTATTTCGCACAGTTTCTGGAGGATGGAAAGTCCGAGATCGAGGTGTCAGCAGATCAGCGTCCGGCAGGAACCCTCTTCCTCATAGACGGCTGCCTTCTCACCGTGTCCTCACGTGTAGAAAGAACAAGCTAGCTCTCAAGGGTCTGTTTTATAAGGGCTTCAATTCCAGTCATCAGGGTTCCACCCTCATGATCTAGTCACCTCCTAAAGGCCACCACCTCCTAACAGCATCCTCCTGGGATGAATCTGGGGGGCCATAAACATTCAGACCATAACATCACCTAGGAAGATGACCTTGTCTTAAAATCCTCTAGCAGTATTTTACAAATGTCCCTGAAGGTCAGAATCAGCTGGGACGCTTGTGAAAACTACAAATTTCTGGTCTTCATCCCAGACCCACTGGATCGGAATCCTTAGAGGAAACCGCGTTTCTTAACAGGCACTTCAAGCAGGCGTCATTTCATGGTATGCCAGGAAATGCTAAGGTTTGCGAAGTATGCTCCCTGCACACCTGCATCGGAAGTCTGTGTGTGTGGTTTTAAATGCAGCTTCTGGGGTCCCACTCCAGGCCTGATGTATCCAAGTCTCTGGGAGTGTGGCTCAGGAATCTGCATTCTCATTCTGAGCAATTTTTCCGGGTGGTTCATGCCCTCCTGTAGAGCCTAGGATCCCTGCCCTAGAAGGAGAACTCTCCATTCTCCCACAGATACTTAGTGCCTTGGGGAGCATCATTTGTTCAGCGCCTTATTAAGTGACTCATCTTGCTTTGCAGTATCTTCTCAATGCTCAGACAAAACAAGAGTGATTCTGCCTATAAAGACATGCAGACCACCCGCAAATCAAGGTAGGAAGGCCTGGGGCCCTAGCAGGTGGGTCAGGAGGCACCGCACAGTCATGGGTGGCGTTGCAGAGATGCCCCTCACCAGACTGTGGAAAGTGGGGCAGGGAGGGGGATTTTCTTCCTTATTCCCTGGAAATAAGTTCCTTAACTCCCAGGTCTTGGGGGTGAGTATTCAGCCATTTCTTCCCAATAATCGTATACCATGAAGTTACAATCTTCTGGTAGTGGAGGAATGAAGTGGGGAGGGTATGTTACAGAACTACCTCTTCCCTTTTTACTTGGGTGACTTGTAACGGGGGAGGTAAAGGTCTGCCCTCAATTCGTTTATTCATCTATAGAATATTCCTCAGTCCCCGCTGTATGCCAGGAACTGTGCTCAGCTCTTCAGAGATTCAGCAGCAAACAAGACAGGAGCAGTCTGACCACGTGGGTGGATCCCACTGTCTGGTCTGGGGTCATAACTCCTTTTGTGACATAGATTCTTTGACCATCCGAGGAAGCTTACAGACTCCTTTCAGAAAAAATGCTTTCAAATGCAGACTATAAATGACAAAGGTTTACAAAGAAATCTATAGTAATATCGATTACAATATTACAACCAAACGTGAGATATATAGTCGTCTGTGAGCTTCTTTAGCAATACCTCATACAATAAGACTTAGCAGCAGGTCTAATAACTACTGTAATTTTAGTGTCAAGTGTAAATGATTTTTCAAAATCTCTCCCACAATTTTAACGTGATGTGGAGAAGTGGTGATTTCCATTTCTGTGAAAGGCTGGGTGAAGAGGTAAAAGCTGGTTTTTTCCATCTGCGTTCATGGACCCCTTGCATCCTGCCCATGGTTGAGAACTGCTGTTCTAATGGGAGAGTCATGCGTTTATCAAATAACACCACAGAGGCAGCTGTATAATCATGACTGTGGAAAGCATTCTGAAGGAGGATTATGGAGGATTTGGTGAATGTTGAGCATCAGGGTTCTAACCAAGGCTGAGTTTGACATTTAAGCTGAGACCTGAAGGAAGAAAGAAGAATTAGCTAGCCTGTGTCTGGGATCTGGGATCTGCATTCTCATTCTGAGCAATCTCTCCAGGTGATTCCTATGCCCTTCCCCCTGTAGAGCCTACGGTCCCTGCTCTAGAAGGAATAGTAGGAATAGTGTTCTGAGCAGAGGGAATAGCATGTGCAAAGGGTCTGAGGCAGGAGGAAGCTTAGAGGCACTGAGCAAAGACCAGTATGGCTGAAACTCAAGGAGGGCCAAGGAGAGGGGAGACTGAGACAGGCAGAAGGGTCTTTTGTTGTTGTTTGCTGGTTTGTTTATCACAGCTAATAACATTGCTTCCTTCCTCTCCTGCCTCCCCGCCAAGTCACACTATCAGCCCTAGAAGAGAGCCGTCTACAGGAGGAAGGTCAAAGCCAGCCTGCTCCCCCAGAGAGTTCAGCAGCAGAGGTTGGGGCAGCTGGGTGGAATCCAAACACATGGCCTTCTGGGTATTATCACTAGGGCTCTGCTTCCCAGCAAGGTGGGATCGGGCTTGCTCCATCACCTGCCAGACCTAAGGTCTCTAGGTCTAGTCCAGTGAGCCTCTGGGAAAAGCAGCAAAGGCTGGGCCCTTTCCTATGGGGAGTGGTCTGGGAAATGGCCTGAAGAAGCCCCGCCTGCCACAGGGCTGGAAGGGAAGGGTTAGCCACACATCATAGGGATAAGAGAAACAGTCTTACCCTCTAGAGTCACACAGATAAAGCAGTCAAGTCAGTTTCTCAAATGTTTAGAGAAACAAAGGGAGGCAGCGTGTGAGAGAAGATGCTGCAGGCCCAGGTCACTGAAGGAGGACCTGGAAGAATGTATGGGGGGATGGGCGCGGGCAAAGACCTTCACCCCCATCTAGGGACCCTAGCCAGGCAGAGTCACAGGAGGGAGCAGCTGCTTAAGGAATTCACCCCCACCCCCACCCCCACCTAGAAAGGGTCAAATGACACCAGGAGTTGACTGATGACAGATGAGGAAACTGACGACCCAGAGCAGAGGTGCTTATCCACAGCCTGGGAGAAGGCAGCTCCAGGGCTGGGCTCTGAACCCAGCTCTGCCTGCCTCCAGAGTTGAGTGCAGTGGGTGCTCAGCGCCAGGGTCCAGCTTAGAGAAGAGCACCCTTGAATGAGGAGGCGGCCTGGGGCCGGGAACACCACAGACAATGTGCCCAGGAGGACTCGACCCCCCGCCCCAGCAGGTCTGCACTCAGCCCCAGGGTAAGTGCTGACAAGTGCAGAGAGGAGGATGGTGGGAGGGTCCGAAATGAGCCTGTCCTCCAGATGGAGAGACCGATCTCATCCAGATGAAGCTGGGATCCAGACAATGTGTCCTCCCAACAATATGCAGAGGCAAGAGGCCACAGCTGGACTTGGAGAGTCAGAGCAGGCAGAGCTTGCTCTAGGCCATGAGACAGGGCGGGATCTGAGCAGGTAGAGAAGAAACGAGGACTGTCCAGGCAGTGCATCCGGTAGGAGTAAAGGCCAAGACGCGGGGGAAATGCACATCGTGTTCTATTTCTGATGCCTCGATTAGAACCACCGCCCTCACCTGAATCCTGGTGGCCAGCAGGTGTCATGGGGGCCCTAAAGTCACCCTTTCTGGAAATATAAGGCTCCAGGCAACTTGAAACCAACCTTTGTGTTTCAGTGACAGATCCAGCAGTACAAGTGGAGACAGCCACTCCCAGGTGCCCCAGAAGAAGTCTAAAAGGTAGGCCAGCTGGGCAGCGGAAGATGCCAGGTAAGAGGGACTGTGGCAACTCTCCATCTTCCCAGGGATGTAGAAATAACCCGGTGCACACCAGACTCCCTGAAGCCATAGACACACCTGAAGGACAAAGGACTCCCAGGGCAAGGGGCTCACGGCCAAGATGCTGAGCAACCAGACCGACAACGGCAGCAAGTTCTTCCTTCATGCTTGGCGCTGGGCAAAGCATTCTGTATTCATCATCTTGCTTATTCTTCAAAACCAATCCTATGAGCCAGGGCTGGTGTCCCATTCCGCAGAGGAACAGATTGAAACCCGGCCAGGTGAAATGTCTCGCCAGAGGCCACACGGCTAAGAAGTGGTGGTACTCTCAGTTCCATCACACCATCCTTAACACCTGCTGGGCTGAAGAGACCAGATGGCTCTCTGTGGGCTCGTTTAATAAGGCTTGACCCACCAGCCTGATGTTTTTGGGAAGATCTATCTTTCCTACCTCCAGGGGAGTGCTGAAGGAGGCTCCAGTGAGGGTGGAGAACCTGGGTGGGTGTTATTGCAGAGCACCTTGGGGCCCGGGGAGGCCAGCCTCGTGGGCCTGTCCCTTGGGCTCTATCCCCCAAGCCCTTCTCATCTGTGTCCACAGCCGCAGCAACCGTGACATCATCCACTGCAAGAGTGGGGTGTGTAACGCCCTGAGGGCCAAGTTTAACAATGTGGCCCAGGAGGCTGGCCTCTGTCTACAGGACAAGATGGAAATCCTCATGAAGTAAGGGCACACATATATCCATTCACTCAAAGGACATTCATCTGGCACTTACTCTGTACCCACCAGATGCTAGGAGTTGGGGTTATAACAGGGAACAAGAAGGACCTGTTCCCTGCCCTCAGGGAGCTTGTAGTCTCCTGGAAAATATGGGCGGAGACAAAATAACTGAATTGATAAATTTATAGGTACAAATTATGATCATGCTATACTGTAAGAGAACAGGGTTCTCGGAGAGAGAGAGAAACCATGGGGTCCTCCTAATGCAGGTTGGGTAATCCAGGAAGACCTCTCTAAGGAGATGGTGTTAAGGCTGAGCCCTGACACGTGGCGAGGAGCTGGTGGTATGGTGAGAAGGTGGAAAGACATTCCAGGCAGCAGGAAAAGTACAGACAAACTCCCGAGGTGGGAAGGGACATAGAACATTTGAAGAGGAGGGAGAAGTAGTAGGCATCGTGCACAGCCATAAATGTCATGACTGAGACTTGGAACTTGACTTTCCAAGCAGCAGGAGACAATTAGAAGCTTTTCTTTTCTACTCTAACAAGCCGGTCACTGCCTCCCTTCCCACCTGACCCCTTGACTACAGTGACTATTTTCACCCCACTGAACTCATCCATTCAGCGAAGGTTTCATGATGACCCTTTGCCCTCTCACCCTCTCAGCGTGGAGGGACCAGCTGCTCTGGGCCACAGGTCCAAAGTTGACTTGCCCCTACCTTCTGGGAGCTCCCAGTCTAGTGAGAGAGACAGACAAATAAAGAGGCGATTACCACACAGGGTGATGAGGGCCAGCATGGGCATAAGGAGGGGGCTAAGGGAACACAGAAAGGTCCAAGGGAAATCAGAAAGGTCTTCCTGGAGGAAACAATATTTTCAGCTTAATAAAAATAGGTGATATTTCCAGGGCACTTACTATGTACCAGACATGGGTGTAAGAGCTTCGTTTTCATTACTTGGGCCTCACAACGGTCCTGTGGGGTAGGTGCTATTACTAGACCCATTTTACAGAAGAGAAAAGTGGGCTCAAAGATGTCTCTTGTCGACGGCCACACAGTGGTTAAGTATTAATAGTAAAGGTGGAATTCAAACCTAAACCATCACACAGGAACAGTAGGAGGGAAGAGAGTTCCAGGGAGAAGCAACAGCGAAGTCCCAGAGGCAAGAAGGGGCACAGTGGGCCATAAACTGCCAGTAGTCGGGTGTGCTGGGGCTTAGGTTGTTTACAAGGTAAGCGGAGAGACAGACAGAGGCCAGATCATAAAAGGCCTTCCTAACCCAGCTGTGGAGGCTGAACTTTATCTCAGAGTCTTTGTTCACGAGCCAAACCGTAAAATGCTGGGAGGAAAGGGATGGAAAGGATAGAGATAAAGCTGGAGGATGTCGTAGGGGCTGAACAATCCAGCGCCTTGGAGGGTAAGTCACTCAGAGGACTTTACTCTGAGTCAATGGAAAGCCATTGAAATTCATAATATATAGATGAGGACATGGTTATATTTGTAATACAGTCTCTGTGGAGAGATAGGACATATACGCCAAGTGATAAAGGGAATGGGGAAGAGAGGAACCAACGTGAGTTAAACACCTACTGCGTGTCTGGCACCAAGCGCAGCACTGTACCCACATTGTCATTTCCTCCTCACCACTGGGATCTAGGAATCGTTATTATCCTTCATTTTACGACGAGAGAGCCGTGTAAATACAATCAAAAGTAGGGAGAGAACGAGGGCTGATTAGAAAGTGACTGGATTTAGCGAGACTTGAGCATTTCAGCACCTCGGAGAGAGCTGTATGCCCTTGTGCCCAAAGCCAGCTTGTATATTAGAGTGGCTGAGAGGGTTAAGAAGGACGGCAAGAAGGAAGAGGTGTTTAACTCAGATCTCGAAGGGCAGCTAGGATGGTTAAAGGAGAAGAGTATCTGATTCTTCTTCCTCTTTCTCATGCAACCTGTGATGCAGGCGCCAAGAAGAAAGAGGTCTCCAGAAGTTCCGTTCTTTTGACCTTGTCTCAAATTTCCGAAAGGATGTAGCAAAAATGAGACACCACATCTCCACGGCAAAAGGAGATGCAGAAGAAATTGCACAGCACTGGTAAAGATCCTGAGAGCCAGATAAGACAGTCCCTGAAGTGGGTGAAGGGGGCAGTGGTGTGACAAAATGACCTTTGATCCCATTATCCTTCAAGACACAGAGAGGCATCACTCCAGAACTGTCCTTGGCCACCAGTACCACCCCCCCCCAAACCAGGCTATATCCAGAGTACAACCAGGCAAGAACCCCTCAGTCCCCGAATGGCACATAATCTACCCAGCTGTGTTCTCCTATTTACCTTGTCTGATCCAGCTTGCAAATCCTATCCAAGCTATCTCCTATAAGAGAGGCAGAAGAGGCAAACCAATCTGAAACTTCTACAGATTCTGAGGTCTATGGGGGGAGAACTATATTTCTCCAAATAATTTAACTCTTAAAGATACAAAGCCAGACGGGCATATCCCAGGACCCCTGTGCGCCAGCGCAGAGGGGATAATAAGTACAACAAAAAGCAGTGGGAATCGAGTGATTACTGGGTGGCAGACACTCTCCTAAATTATCTATTTTATTCCCCACAAAAATCCCGAAGGGTACATATTAACCCCCCGCTTTACAAACGAGGAGATGTTAGGCTTTAAACCTCTGTCTGACCTGTCTCTATGCTTAGCAGCAATAAAAAAGTGGAGTCTGATTTCCCAAAGCTCCGTCCTGTCAGGATGAGTAAATCAGGATCTACGAGTAAGATGGGGAAGCCTGAGAACGCACCCAGAATCCCTCCAAAAATGCTACTAATGCAGAGCGGGGGCTTACAAAGAGACAGGAATAAATATCTAAACGTATATCACAGATAGAAAGCAGTATGGGCAGCCGCAATGTATGATGGAGGATCAAGTTCTTCAACTTTTTCTGCAATCAGGGAAAAAAACCTTTTTTTCATGAGGTACCACTGCTGCCATCACCCACACCTGAACCCCCAGGTTAGAACCTACCTCGTTCCCACCATCTCAAGGATGGATTCCCAGACTACCTTCACACGCTGTCATCATATTAATAGAGATTCTTGAAATACACAAAGCTGTGACTCCTGCTTACTCGTTATCAGGGACACGGAAAATACACACACACACACACACACACACACACACCCGCAGCAGCAGCACCTTGTGTGTGAGAGCCTCTTGCATCCTAGAAGGTATCTCACAGATGTGTCTGTGTCCTCCCTGGCTTGATTAACTCTCAAAAGAGAAGCTTCACAGCCGCATAGCACAGGGAGATCAGCTCGGTGCTTTGTGACCACCTAGAGGGGTGGGATAGGGAGGGTGGGAGGGAGACGCAAGAGGGAAGAGATATGGGGACATATGTATATGTATGTCTGATTCACTTTGTTATGAAGCAGAAACTGACACACCATTGTAAAGCAATTATACTCCAATAAAGACATTAAAAAAATAAATTAAAAAACCTTCAAAAAAAAAAAAAGAGAAGCTTCAGAATACCAGCGTTCTTCCTTTCTTGTAACTTTTCACGTTGTCTGCTTGGTAGAAAAATCATAAACGCATCACTTTAAAGCATGCCCTTAATTTTTTTAATGCGATGCAAATCGTGCTCCAGCTTTTACTATCCATAAAAGTAAAGACTTGCCTGACCTGTGGGCACTTTACATTGAGGGGGGAGGAAAGTCCCCCAGATAAAGACCGACGCTGCCTTGGAGACACCACATGAGTGATAGAGATAGTGGAGATGGGGTCCCTGTGGTGCCCAGACCCATCTCCCAGCAGTTTCCTAACTGACCCTCTCCTCTTGGAACTGAAGGTACTTTGACCTGCTGTCCAAACTCCCTGAGGATCTGAAGAATTTCCGCCCTGCCAAAAAGATCCTGGCGAAACTGCAGAAGTTTGGGGAAAATCTGGACCTGAGGATCCGGCCGCATGTTCTCTTGAAGGTGCTGCAGGACATGAGGGTCTGGGAGCTGTGCTCTCCGGACATCGCGGTGGCTGTCGAGGTACTGACCCCTTCCTTCCCCCTCACAGTGCCTCCGGCACACTCATTCATTCCTCTCTCAACATCCAGGCACTGTTTAAGTTTTTAAAGTTTTAAAAAGACATAAAGGCCTTCATGGAACTCATCATCTAATAGGAGAGCTCTTGTCACGTGACCTTGGTTGTTCAACTCCAGGGGACGTTATATTCTGTGTAAACGGTGCCCCCTGGAAACTTGGAGGTTTTGGAGAGACATAAGTAAATGGACATGTGAATACAATAACTGGCGATCATAAAAAGGGGCACTCTAACTCTGGCAGCTTGAAATTGTGGCCCATGGACCTCACGTGGGTACTCATTAGGAATGCAGAATCTCAGGCTCCAAAGCGTATCCCATCAGCTCAGGATCTACATTTAAATGAGATGCCGGGTGACGTGTATGGACAATAAAGTCTGAGGAGCCCTGACTTAAGGTAAACGTGGAGGAGGCTCATCGTAACTAGAGCCACGGGGGAAGATGACTTTAAAGCTGAGAACTGAACAACGTAAAGGCAGCGCCGTGAAGAGAAGGGGAGGAGCAGGCCAGGAAGAGGGAACAGCTGGTGCAAAGGCCCCAAAGCAGGACAAAGCTTGACCTGTTCAGCGGCAGTCAGTGGGTTTGGGAGGAAGAGAACAGGAAGATGCAGAGTTCCAAGGGGACTGAAGAGGAGTCTGTGCAGATCTCTGATGGTCAGGTTAAGGGTTTCGGTCTTATCTGGAGGGTGCTGAGGAACCACTGAAGGCTTGGCAGTAGTGGCTTACCTTCCCTACCTACCCTAGAAGTTCCTAGTTCCCTTAGGGCATCGAAAGGGGCCAGCAGATGGGGACGGGGACGGCCCACACTAAGGTATTAACAGGTGTCAGTGGAGTCACCTCCTTAGCTATATCTGATGGCACATGTCCATTTTAATAGGGCTTTCAGCGCCTCAAGGTGAAGAAGTGACTCAAGGGGTAGCATTCTCAGTCCTCTCGCTGTTTTCATGAGAGGTTGGCCCTTCCACAGGCTGACCTGGGTTGTGTATATGGGTACAAGGTCAGGAGTGGGGGAGGGAGGATGACCCTGTGGGCAAGTTCATCCGCCCAGACTCTCCTTCCCACATCCTGGGAAGCTCTTTCGGGAGAGGCTCTGGCAGGCTACTCCAAAACTAAGTCTAGGGCATCTGTCCAGTTACGGGGTCTGCATTCCCCCTGCCAATTGTGGAGGCCATGGAAAAGGCAGTCGCTGAGTGGGTAAGAGGGGAGGGGGCCTGGATGCTCCCCTTGCGCTGAGCTGAGTTCATGGCCCTAGCTAATAAAGGTTAGCATGCTCTTCTCCCCGTGAGAACATCACAGAACTTCTGTTAACCTGGGTGTGGGAGTCTCTCAACCTGGAATCTACATGAAGCTCTATGTTTTGTGTCTTAACCCTTTCCTGGAAGCAAGTCCATAGTTGTCCTCAATTCTCGAAGGGGGCCTATGAACCCAAAAAAGTTTAGGGTCAGATGACTTTTTTAAAAGATATTCAGGAATAGAAAGGAAAGAAAGATGCAGACAACTGGGTTTTCCTGCTCTCTCCAAATTTCTTGGGGTCAGTGGTGACAATGAGGGACTTAACATTAGCCTGCTGAACCGGGAAGCTGGAAAGAGACCCTTTTCCTGAGAGGACCATCCCCAGCGTGATGCCCCAAGCATTCTGAATGCCTGAAGGGTTGGACGTATCCTGCGGCCACAGCCTCAATCACAGATCTTGCAGGATCTTGTTGGGGAGGGCGGGGGCGTGGAGTCTAGCTTTCAGACCAGATCTGAGGCTGTCACTGTGTCTGCCCCTCAGTTTGTGCGAGAACACGTCATCCACATGCCTCACGAGGAGTATATCAGCTGGCTGCAGGACCGAATCAACGTCCCCATCCGGCCCCACAGTGCCCAGACGTAGTGGGCCTGGGTTGACCAGCGATCCCAGTGGAGGAGGGCTGTCTGCACTGTGTTCCTGTTTCCTACCTACTCTCATGGATACTCGTTATGACCTAGTAGGGGCATCTGGAGACCAGATGACCCTGCCAGCGTTCTAGAGGGAGCTCCTCCCAGGTGGGAGCTCCTCCTGCCTCGCACGCCAGCCTCAGCCTCCCAGCCTCCGTCCCTCGCTGGTCTAGACTGACTCTACCGGCTCCCTCTCCAGATCCTTCACTCTATTTCTCCTCCTCAAATGCTAGATAATAAAATGGAGTTGAATGTTTGATGTTCAGCTGGGAAAAAGTTGGAGCTGTGGAATTTGGGCGTGGTGTTCAAATCCTGATAATAACATACAGTTATCATTTATGGAGTTTTTGTTATACAACAGGCCCAGCGCTGGGTGATATTATTGCCTAATAATATCATTTAAATCTCACAATTACTTGGTTAAGTAGGTACTGATGTTATCCCCGTTTCACACCACTGGAGCTAGAGTGTATTTCTCAGCTTTGCATATACTGTCCTGGATAGAGGTGGGTGGGTGGATGGGTGGATGGGTGGGTGGGTGGTTGGATGGATGGATGGGGCATTTCCCAACAAGGCAAATAGTGTGCCAGAAAATCTCGTTCTTAAGAGTCCTTGTAATATCTTGTGCTGGTTTGGGTTGTACAAAGAGCTTAACTTCCTGTCGTCTCCAAATGTGTGTGGGCTCATTGCCATTTAACCTCTTTTCTCATCTTGATCTTCTGCTTCCCTACATCCTCACTAAGCTATAGGACCTGTAGTCATTTTAACTCTGTTACTGATGGCCAAGCTGAATTAACAATGAAACAACTGGACTTGATTTGCGGTTATGCCCCGATTATCAGAACACTCATAAAGGCTGGAGCCCAGCATCTCTCCATGATCCAGAAGGGGTGGAAAGGAAGAGAGTTGAACTGGAACCATTCTTCTGTCTAAGAAACATCTGACTCATCCGTTCACCTATTCAGTTATTTACTCACTCATTCAATGAATATTTATCAAGAGCTCAACATGCATCAGCCAGGTTCTGGGTTCTGAGGGTAGAGCAGTGACCAAAGCAGACAAGCTCCTGATCTCGAGAGTTTACATGGAGACAGTTTACATGGAGTCAGCAAAGGCTGATGGGGAGGGCAGAGGGACTGCATGACACCCACACCGATACCCTTTGTTTAGTGTGACTCTGTGACAGCCCTTAGGGTACAGAGGTGAGATGCAGTCTGTCAGGAGTCTGCAAAGTTAAGGGATCCTAAACTTCTCTGTATTCAGTAAGAATTGGGGTGAGGGGGAGCAGAGAAGAAAGGAGGAGGGCAAAGGCCTAGAGGCAAAAAGAAGCTTAATGTCATCTGAGGAGCCAGAATAACACGCGTCTGGTGGGACTGTAAGATCAGGTTGGTAGCGCAGAGCAGGGGTTGGGAAGAGAGGGAGTCTGGGGAGGGAGGTGGAAGCCAGATTTTTAGATGCCTTCTAGGCTATGGGGCGCCGTGGAAGGATTTTCAGCAGGGGAATAATCAGATTTGCATTCAGGAAAAAAAAGACGCCTGTGTGAGGACGAGGCAGGGAGAAGGGCACTGAGATAAGGCTACGGCAGCGACCGTGGGTGGCAGTGGTTGGGGGGAGGTATTAGAAGGGTATTTAAACGGTGGAATCAGCAGAAGTTGGTGTGGCGTGGTACAAGTGGACAGAAGACAGGAATGTCAGGAATCATGTCCGGTTTTTCAGCTCAGAGCACGGCCTGGAGGATGATGCCTTTAATGTACCAGGAGGAGAGGAAGAAAAGAAGGTTCAGAACAAGAAGGTAAGGAGTTCTGTTTTGAGCATATTGAGTGGGAGATGCTTGTGGGACAGTCGA
The DNA here is from genome assembly GCF_964374135.1 of Grampus griseus. NCBI lineage: Eukaryota > Metazoa > Chordata > Mammalia > Artiodactyla > Delphinidae > Grampus > Grampus griseus. The sequence continues at coordinate 9,878,858 of NC_139006.1, read as the reverse complement.
GTCGGGGGACTTAAAACTCAGGAGACAGGGTAGCACTAGGGATAGAAACATGACACCAACATCCTATGGGCCATGATTGTTAAAGCAGGAAGTGGGAGGAGAGGCTAGAAGAGGAGAGGAGAGGGAGGGTCTTGAGGACCCTTGAGGGTCACAAAAAGCTTCGAGCAGCCCACTCCCAGCCTAGCATTGACTGAGGGACTGCTTCGCTCCAGACACTGTGCAGAATGCTTGCCATGTGTTATTTCATCTTCGTGATCTTGCAAGGCAGGGCTCACCTGCTTTACCGATGATGAAATGGAGCTTCCAAAAGGTGTTCTGTACTCATGTCCAGCTGACTCTGAATTCCCTCCCTTCTGCTGCTGCCCTCTAACGCCCCAGCCCCGACTGTGTGAGACAAGAACGTCATGAAAGTTATCTGGCTTTTGGAATCATGTCCCAGGAATAGCTCTAATGATGGGGCCTCCTGGCGTCTCATTAACTTACATTTACTCTGCATTCTACGGTTTGCATCTTACTTGATGATCACAGCATCCCTCTGTTGTGGGCATTGTTATAATCCCCATTTTACAAGTAAGGATGCCAACACTTACAGTCATTTGCCAACAGTCACATGGGCAGCAAGTGGCAGAGCCAAGTGGAGAACGTGTCTGTCTTGGGCAGGGGAGATGCTGGAATTACAACTTACTCCACCCTCCTGCTTGCCGCTTTCTGGGAAAGCCTATTGCTCAAGAGCTGTAGCGCCATCTAGTGGTATATATTAGTATTATGCTTCCATCATGCTCTCCAGCAAAATAAAACCTGCCAGAAAGGAAGAAAGCAAGCATTAAGAGCTTAGGCAAGGAGTATTTATTCAAACAAAGGAAGCTCTTTTACTACTAAAATAGATTAGGGACCAGAAGGAGGCAATACATCACCTCCCAGCTCCCAAGCTCAAAAAATATTTCTCAGGGAGAAATATTTTGCTGTGAGCCTTTTCATCAGAATCATAATTGAGCACCTACTATATGCCAAGCCCATGCCAGGTGGTCCTCTGTTCCACTGCCCTGACTGAGCCACCTGCGTGGTTATCATGAGAGTTTTTAAAACCCCATGCGCCCTGAAGAAGCTTTTTCTGTAAAGGAGCAGATAGTACATATCTGTTGCATATTCTTCTTATGTACGTGGCCCTTTAAAAATGTAAAAACCTTCTGAGGTTGGAGGTCACACTAAAGTAGACTACAGGACAGATTTGGACCATGGGCCGGAGTGGAACAGAGGGATGGACATGTAAAGTAATCCAATAATAGTCACCCCCTGAACTTGTGTTGGAACTGGTGAGAAAGGGGCTTTCTGCTGGCATTATTGACAATAAGGACAAAATAAGTCTACAGCTTGTGGAAGCCACCACACGGACACTGCCAATAAAGAGAGGAGAACACAGCTGAGGAATGCAGTGAGAGAGATACCAAATCTTGGTTACACCATGGGAGCACCTGGATCTAGCCAGACCTTTGAACTTTCGAGTCATGGGGATAAAGCCTGCTTCCGCCAGATTCAGCTTGGTCTCCTTCACTGGCAACAAAAGGATTCCTAATTAAAAGGAGAAAAGGGATCCGTGTATGAGTGTGACCAAATTCTAGACAGCCCTGGAGAAGGGCTCTTCCTTTCACAGGGCTGGTGGGACAGTAGTGGGAGAGACGTCAGATACATCGTGCAGGTAAAGCTAAGAGAAAATCCTGAGTTAAACCCCACGGCACCAATCAAGACACAAAGGGCAGACTAGGAACACAGGTGTTTTATCACTGAGCTTTGCAGCAGGTGTGAAAGTGCCAATTCAGCTTTAAAAGAGCATAAATACACGTAAGGTAGAGGTTGTGATCAGAGCCAACCCTCCCGTATGTGACAGGAGATGCTGGATAAGTGAAGTCCCCAGCTCCGTGGTCTCCAAAGTGTGGGGTGAGGGGCTGGAAGGGGTGGCCGTGCACTAGATGATCCATTAGGGAGAAGAAAATATCGGAACTTAGAGTTATCTTAACTAAAGTCTATTTTAAGCATTACTAGTAATTTAGATGTGGCTTGACCCTGGAACCTTCACTCAGTCTGTACTGAGAATGGCTCTACGGGTCTGGTATCAGTCAAGCCGGGAAACCCAAGAGGAGAGGAGAGTTCCACAGCATGAAAGGGTTCATCAAGGCATCATCGTCTTCTCATCCCCAGTCTTCCAGTAAACTACAATACCGCTTCTTTTTTTCTATTTTTAATTGTCTTTTGAGATACAGTTGACATATAACATTGTATTCGTTTTAGGTATACAACGTAATGATTTGAATACCACAGTAAGTCTAGATGTCACCCATCATCACCTCACACAGGTACTTTTATTTTGTTCTCGTGATGAGCACTTTTAAGCTCTACGCCCTTAGCTACCTTGTCCAACATGGTAGCCATTACTTGCTTGTGGGTACTGAGCACACGATATGAGGCTGGTGCAAATTGAGCTGTGCTGTAACTGAAAATATACTCAGGACTTTGAACATTTCGTATGAAGAAAGAAATGTAGAATATCTCATTAATATTTTTTAATGTTGATTCCCTGTCAGAAGGATAATATCTGGGATATATTAGGTTAAATAAAATATTGTATTAAGATTAACTTCATCTTTCGTTTTACTTTTTCTTTTTTTATTGAAGTAAAGTTGATTTACAATGTGCCAGTCTCTGCCGTACAGCAACGTGACTCAGTTATATATATTGAATACATTTTAAAAATATATTTATTTATTTAGGCTGCGCCAGTCTTAGTTGCAACACACAAGATCTTCGTTGCGGCATGCAGGATCTTTTTAATTGCTGCATGTGAGATCTTTAGTTGCGGCATGCAAACTCTTAGTTGCGGCATGCATGTGGGATCTAGTTCTCTGACCAGGAATCGAACCTGGGTCCCCTGCATTGGGAGCGCGGAGTCTTACCCACTGGACCACCAGGGAAGTCCTACAATCTTTTTTAAAATATTCTTTTCCATTATGGTTTATCTCAGGAGATTTGATATAGTTCCCTGTGCTATACTGTAGGACCTTGTTTATCCATTTTTTGTTTTACTTTTTTAATGTAACCCATAGGAAACTCAGAATTACACATGTGGCAGGCATTATGATCCTATTGGAGTAGAGGGCTTGAGACTGAAGGTGAGAAGACCAAGGAGGAGCCTTTGGAAACACCCAGGAGAAATCAGGAGAGGATGAGACATCCCCGGGCAGTGGGATGGGGACAGAGAATAAGGGGGAGAAACTCAGGCTTCTGCTGTAGGATGTAGTATAGTGTTGTAGTTGTATTGTTGTAGGATTAAAAGTATGGACTCTGGGACCAGATAGCCTGGTTCCAAACCTGACTCTGACACTTGTCAGCTGTGTGACCTCGGGCAAGTCACTTACCCTGTCTGTTGTGCTTCAGTGTCCTCAATGAGACAGTGTGGGTAGTAGCAGTACTCGCTTCATAAACTTGCTGTGAGGATTTAATGAGTTCGTTCACTGATTCTCACCCTTGACTGCACATTTGAATTACCTGGAGAGTTTTTAAAACTCTTGCTGCCCAGAGATTCTGATTTCACTGATGCAAGGTATGGCCTGAGCATCGGGGCTTTTAAAAATTACCCAGGTGATTCTAACATGCAGCAGAGTTTGCGAACCAGTGAGTTAGTATACACAGCTTAAAACAGCGGCACCGTGTGACCCTGATTTAAGTGTTTGCTGCTATTATATTTTAGCGTCTTGAATAATTCCTAATATGTTTATATTATGGTAACAATCGAGAGCCTACTATGTGCCAGTCATGTCGTTGCAGGAGCAGGGCATCTTCCAAGTCCATTCACAGAGCTCACAGTGAGTGTTTTGATCCGTCCTCCCTGGCAAGTACAGGTGCGCCAATCGGAGACCAAGGCGGGATCTGGCGGCTCATTCAGCAGGTCCAACTTTTCAAAGCCTCGGTTGGGGAAATAGTACAGCCCGTTTCCCAAAACACTTAACTCCAACAACAAGGTTTTAGTATTTGGCAACATACAAGCAGAATGCAATTAAGCCTTGGAGCTGTGCACTGGGTGTCTACCAGCCGGAGCCAAATGGAAATGGAGTGAGGTGAGGCTGTGTTTGGAGCATGGAATAAAGTCGTCTGTCCCAGGCCCCCACGGTGGGAGACGCTTCAGTGAGAACTAGCTGAAAATGGTGAGGGACCTTCAGAACTCAGGTTGTCATCAGAGAAGGAGGCGTGGCTGAGACGAATAAGGACAGAAGACAGAGAGGTACTAAAGTCATGAAGAATGAGCCTTCTGCCTTGGGCAGAGCGGAAAGAAGAGTCCAAACTCTCTTCTTATTCAACAGACTTATAGTGAGCACCCACAATGCCTCTAGGCACCATGGGTGCTGATTTAAATAATAATCATTGTTAACAATTATTGGGCACTTACATGCCAGGTGCTCTCTTAAACACTTTGTATGCAATTTTTTTTTTTTTTTTTTTTTTTTTGCGGTACGCGGGCCTCTCACTGTTGTGGCCTCTCCCGTTCCGGAGCACAGGCTCCAGACGCGCAGGCTCAGCGGCCATGGCTCACGGGCCTAGCCGCTCCGTGGCATGTGGGATCTTCCCGGACCAGGGCACGAACCCATGTCCCCTGCATCGGCAGGCGGACTCTCAAGCACTGCGCCACCAGGGAAGCCCGCAATATCTTTTTAAAATATAACAATTCTATGAAGAAAGCGTTATCGTCATCACTTTCAATGAGAAAGCTGAGGCTCCAAGAATTGCAGCACGTTGGTTGCAAGCGACAGAACTCAGACTCACTTAGACTAGAGAGAAATTTGTTGCCTCAAGGAACACAGTGAAGGATTGAAACAGCAAGCTACGGTATGGACGAAGATGCATCATCTGGTACCAGGGGCCCTTCCTGTGCCTCCCCTTTACTTCTGTCTGTGCATCAGCCATATGCTATCCTGCAGCATGCCATCCTCTTAACGCAGATGGCGGTATGGTTTCTGGCCTTCCCAAGGCTGTTCTCCTCTGTTCTGGTTTTTCAAATTCCAGGGAAAAGCTCTAATTGACCCAGCTTGGGTCAAGTGTCCACCGGGGTCAGTGCAAGCTTGAGCCAGGGAGGTGACAGTGATGATGGAAGGAAAAGGACAGATTCCAGAGGCATCATGCCTTCAACACACTGGAAGCAACCTGTGTGCAGTCATAAGGGTCATGTAAGTATGGTACAGCCTGTCTGAATAATTGCTCTACATCCATAAAAATAAAGATGCAGATGAATAAGTAATGAAACCAAAAGATGTTCACAGTATATTAAGTGAAAAAAAAGGTTACAATACAGAATGTACATCATGATCCCATTTTCAGGTGGATGATATATAGTTAGATCAGGAGGGCAGATACTGAGGGAAAAAAGACCTTGAAAAAGCACACACGTAAAGATGTGAATAATGACCATCTCTTCTAAGCTAAACTTCCAAGAAGTTACTTTCCATGCTCTATTTTATTTTCTTCGTTGCCCTTAACGCTTTCTGAAAATGTCTGATCCATTTGTTCATCTGTTTATAAATTCCAGGAGGGAGGGAGTCCTTCATTCTCCCTCTATTCCCAGAACCTAGAATCAAGCCATAGGAAAAGCTCTATAGATACCAGCGAAGTTGCTCAGTGATGAGATCCCACTTTTTTTTCTTACCTATTTTAAAAAATGTATACAATGAATTCATAAGAAGAAATAGCAAAGAAGCAAGACATTAAAAGGTGTCATTCTCACCACTGGCCATACTATCACCACCACCGCCACCAACGCCACTGGTTCCTTGATCATGGCCGTGGTCCCCAGAAGGACCTCGCAGTCAGAGGCTAACGCCAGACACCACTAGCACAACATCAAAGTGCTTTGCTCAGCCTGTGAACCCACCCAGTGCGTCTCTCGCCTTTCTCCAGCTTCCTGGGTGCCCACTTTGTCCATCTGTGCCCACTCGGTACAGGGGATGTTATTAACGCCATCACACCCCCATAGACTCAGGAGCCCAGAGTAACCTGCCACCGGTAGGGCATACACTCAGAAGAATGTTTCCAGGAAGAGGAGGTGACCAATCTGTACCCACGCTCGTCCTATCCTCACCCCCTCACCTCCTTTGCCCCCAGTCCTGAGGACTTTGAAGATCATTATGAAACACCAGAGCTGGCTAAGGTTGGAGAAGGATCTCAGGCTGTGGGCACGGAAAAGTAAGAATGGAGGCAGGTAGACCGCTTGTTCTGACCCTTCGGAGTTGGGCCCCAACAAGGGTCCTCCTGCCCAGTGTTGTTCGGGCCAATAAAAGCAGACTGAATTCAGTTCAGAAACAAAGGAAAGCTTTATTCTTTGATCAAAGAATGGAGAGGTGCCACCTCGACAAGCTCTCCCAGCAGCCCGCCAGGCTGTGGGCGGGGCTGCCTTATAGGGTCCTGGGCCGCGGAGGGGGCGGGGTTCTCGCAAGTCGGGCGCATGCGCTGCTCAAGGCTCCAGATCTCAGAGCCGGGCGGCAGCAGTCCTGCACGCGGCCTGGGAGCAAGGACTCCGCGCGCAGCCACCTAGGAGGAAGGGAAGCCAGACTAAGCACAAAAGGAAAAAAAAGGTTAGACTTTATTATCATTTCCTGGGAACTGTGCCTGCGCTTTGCGAGCGGCAGCTCCCTCGTCTGCCTTTCTTCCGGCGCTGGGCGGCTTCGGTAACTGCCTCCTGCTGAGGCTGGGCGTCTTCGTGGCCTGGGTGAAGGAGCAGAGCTCCCCCAGCCGCCTTTAGATGTGTTTGATGGTCAGCAGGCCTCGGCCCTGACTGTTTGCCCCTGAGCGACCCCCATTTGTCTAACCTCTTGGAGACAAAGGACGCCGGGCAATTGCGGGTGCGTGGCCCAGACGTTAGCAAGAGCGTAATGGTCACATGTCAGATTTTTCCTAAACGTGAAGCTCTTGGTCTTCAGCCTGCTGGCCACTGTGCCTGATGTGGAGGCTCGGTCGGGACGGACTCTCCCTGGTCACACTTTGGTTGTTTTTCGGAGGAGAGGCTTCAGGTCAGAGAGAGGTTAGCACGAGTAGTCAAGCGGGGCCGTTGCCCCAGGTTGTCTCTGGAGGTTCCCTCCAGCGTGATGCCCCCCCGGAGTGACCCCTGCGACTTAAGGGCAGACGGGTGATTGGGGTCACAAGTGGGGTCCGTCCACTTGGGGGTGAGCTGGACTTGGAGGCCGCCGCTTTTCCAGGGTTTTAGGTGCACCCAGACTCCTGGCCGGAGGGGGTGCAGGGCCACGTAGGTGGGTGGGTGCGGGCAGTACCTGGGCACCATATTCAATGAGGGCTTTCAGGTTTTCTCCCCCCTGGAGGGCCCACTTGAGTTGGTCCATTTCAAGGGGGCTCAGGTGTCTCTTCTCTCAGGCATGGGGAATGGATCTACCATTTGTGAGTTCTAACGCACTAGATTTACCTTATCCTTGGGGCTAACTGCGTGCCAGCCGGGCAATTGGAAGCAACTGAATCTAATTTTCTTGAGTCTTCTGGCATAGCTCAGCTGAGGTTCGTTTTCAGGTCTGATTGGATCTCGCTACTTTCTCGGATGGCTGGGGTCTCCAGGCAGAGTGCAGAGTCCATTTTATGCCCAGGGCACTCGTTATTCACTTCGTCACTTGAGACACAAATGCCGGACCATTATCACTTTGTAGGGATCCTGGGACCCCAGACCTAGGGATTATTTCTTTTAGTAATGCCTTAGCTGTTTCAGCTGCCATTTCAGGTCTAGCGGGGAGTGCTTCTATCCACCCAGATAATGTGTCTGTCAGCACCAAGAGGTACCTGAAATTACCAGGTACTCTGGGCATGACAGTGAAATCAAAATCTGCCAATCTTCCCCAGGATATGTTCCTCTGGCCTGAATGGCTCTTATCTGGAGGCCTCTGGGGGGTCTGGTGTTGGGTTTTTCATTGTGCAGATGGGGCAGGTCTCAACTCTCAGGCCGATTATACCTTTCATGCCAGGAGTTACCATGACCTCAACTAACCAGTTATAAAGGGCTTCCCTCCCATAATGGGTTACTTGATGAACCTTCATGATGGCTTGACAAACTGCGGCTTGGGGGACAGAAGTATTGTTCATGTTCATTAACTAGCCACCCCCATCTCTATTGAAGCCCCATTTTCGGGCTTTGTCTAATTCTTCCTTTGTGTGGTGTGGAGAATAATTGGATGGATCTGGCCTTCGAGGTATGAGGGGTAGTTGCCAAGTTACTGGTTCTAAGGCTGCCCTTTTGGCAGTTGAATCCGCCTTGTTGTTTCCCTTTATTACCTCTGCACCCACTTTTGGTGACCCCCACAGTGAACCACTGCCGCCTTTCTTGGCATCTGTCCTGCTTCTAAGAGCTTCAGTATGCTTAAGCCATGCGTCACCTGTTTATTCTCTGCAGTAAGCATAGCTCTTTCCTTCCAGATAGCCCCGTGTGCGTATAGGATGGCATATGCGTACTGGGAGTCTGTGTAAACATTGAAGTTCTTCCCTGTCCCGAGCTCTAAGGCTTGGGTGAGGGCTATCGGCTTGGCTTTTTAGGGCAGAAGGCTTTGTGCCTCCATGACTTGGGTCTGGGAGGTCACCGTGTATCCCACCAGGCTTTTTCCTTCTCTCATAAAACGACTCCTGTCCATGAACCAGTCGTCTTTGGTGTTTAGTACAGGCTCACTTCCTAGGTCACAGTGACAGGAATAGATCGTGTCTATGGTGTCTATATAATCATGCTCTAAGCGGCCCCATTTCTGTGGGTAGCGGGGTGGCAGGATTTTGCATGTGACAGGTTTTTATGGTAACTGCTGGCTTGTCTAAAAGCATAGCCTGAGCTTGGATCAACCTTCCGGAGGATACACATTCTGTTCCCTTAGAACTTAACCAAAGCCTGAACCTGGTGTGAAGTCCAGGTTGACCAGACATTAACTTTTCAGCTTCCTGTAGCAGAGTGGTAGCAGCTGTCACTGCCCGTGGGCAAGGAGGCCACCCCTTAGCAGTTTGATCTAATTGTTTAGAGAAATAAGCAACCACCTGAGAAAGGGGTCCTAGGTTTTGAGTGAATACCCCAATGACAATTCCTCTTCTCTCGTGAATATGAAGGTTAAGAGGGTTAGCTAAATGTGGGAGGGCCAGGGCAGGGGGCTGAACTAATTGCTTTCTCAACTTTTGACAGGCCCCTTCACATTCTGAATCCCATTCAAAAGGATCATCATCCTTTCCTTGCAACCTTTCATACAGAGGTCTAGCTATTAGATCATAGTTAGGGACCCAGGCGCAGCAAAACCCAGCCATCACCAGGAAACCCCTAAGCTGTCTTCCAGTTCTGGCAGGGGCGAGGCTGTACGTGTATTCTTTCCTTTCCTGGTATAGGCCTCTCTGACTTTCTGTGAGAAGGAAGCCTGGGTAACTCACCCTAGTTTGTGATATTTGAGGCTTTTTCTTGGACACTTTATATCCTTTATTGGCTAAGTGGTTCGGAGCAGCTCAGAGGCCTCCTTAGTAGGGCTGGCTATCAGAATGTCTACATCCAGGATGTAGATCTTTTAGGTCTTTAGCTAAGATTTCCCCAAAGATGGTGGGTGAATTTTTGAACTCTTGGGGCAGGACTGTCTAGCAGTATTGCTTTTTGTTGTGAGTTTGGGTCCTGCTGCTCAAAAGCAAAAAATTCTGTGACTCTGGAGCTAATGGAATACAGAAGAAGGCATCTTTTAAATTTAATACAAAATACCAGGTCCTGGTGGATGGTAGAGTGGTCAGCAGGGTGTAGGGATCAGGGACCACTAGAAGCATATCCTCGGTGGCTTCATTGATTTCCCTGCGGTCCTATACCATCCAGTATTCCCCCCTGGGTTTCTTTCCAGGGAGAATGCAGTTGTTACAGGCTTATTGGCCTGGTCTAATAAGGCCCTGGTCAGTTAGGCCCTGTATGACAGGGGCGATGCCCAGCAAGGCCTCCGGATGGGGCGGGTACTGTTCTCTATGGGCCACGTATGTGCACTTCTGCACACGGTACGCCAGGTGTTGGGCACAGCCTTTTCGCTCTAGGGACTCTGGTCTGAAGTGCTGGGTGCAAGGCCTCTGCACATGGTACCCTGTGAGCAAGTGAAACTCCACTAAGCACAAAGGGGAAAACAGTTAGATTTTATTACCCGCGTTCTATTTTTATTTCCCAGGAATTGTTCATGGGCTTTGCTGGTGAAACACTCAGATTCATCTTACAACTTTGGGTATTAATACCTACACGCAGGTCCCAGAGTTCTGAACCAGAGGCTAAACACCCCTGGGCTAGAATTCCTATGAAGCGAGTTATGCATAGTCATGGTTATAGTCATGGGTCACTAACATATAGTACCAAGTTTTAAAATAATATTTATAGTAACTTAGTATATAGTTTATTATATGTAGTAAATATATTTTACTACATGATGTGCTGTATAGAGAAAAGTACATGTATTTATACAGTACTATACACTACACAATATATATGATATATAAAAGCATATAGATTATTATATTTTACCATGTACATATATGTGTGTATATAGAAAGTATACTCATTCATTTATTCACTTGTGCTGTGAAACTGGACATTTTCACATGATGTTTTGTACCACCTCTCGTCTTAAAGTGGAAGACACACCTATTTTAAAGCCATAGTATTTTTTCAGTTGCTCCTGAGATAGAGGTTGAGTTCATCGTAGGAAGAAGAGAAGACTTCTATTTTGTTTAGAGGCCTTTGAATTAAGCAAAGGAGAAACAAAGGCCTCTTCTAAAAAGGTCTTCATTAAGGGCAGAGATGTCTCTCTAAAGAGATTTCTGTGTCAGCAGGAAAGGAGAGACTCTCCTTCCTCTGGAACAAAGTGGGAGTTGGCAGCTTCAACCCTGATTTGGGGGAGAGACGATCCAAAGCACTGGCAACTCTGGGAAACAGGCTGACCCCACTGAGGCAGGAGAGGAGGGGCCAGCTGGGACATTTCAAGGCCAGGATTCAGGGTCTAGGTCACCCTTTCTATGGTACAGTTTCCTGCTCTCACCTCCACGCATCTAGTAAATGAAGTAGGGCTAAGGTGATGAGAGATGCCCAACAGAGAACTTAGGAGTGGGAGCCCAGAGGAAGGCCCTTAGGACAGATAGGGAGAGCAGGGAAGCATTCTGCAGGAACCCCCAGAAGTACCTGGGAAGGGCAGCTTGGTACAAGACTGCAACTGCAGTGGATCAACTAGGAGAAGAGCTCAAACAATTGTGATGCAATTATGAATGAAAGTTGGAGAATCCCAGGACATCTGGGATACAATGAACTCAACAGTATTGACTATCAATTCTGTATCCAGAACTAGAAAGACCATGGTGAACAAGATAGACATGGTCTTGAACCTCACAGATACAACAACTATGTACAAATATGAGGTTGATTCCAATAGAGACTACAGTCTGTGAAAGTGTCAGCAAACTTTTTCTATCAATGACCAGATAATGCATATTTTAGGTTTAGGGTCATATGGTATCTGTCACAACTACTCCACTCTGCCACTGTAGTGTGAAAGCAGTCACAGACAATGAGTAAGAAAACAGGCATTGTTGTATCCCAATAAAGTTTTATTTATGGACACCAAAATTTGAATTTCATACAGTTTTCACATGTCACAGAATGTTGTTTTTTTTCAACTACTTAAAAATTCAGAAATTATTCTTAACTCACAGGTTATCCAAAAACAGGTGGCAGGCTGGATTTGGCTCCTGGGGTGTAGTTTGGCTATCTCAGGTTGTCAGTTAACCTTAAATATAAATAAGAATAATTTTTAAAAGCCTGTGGTTTTGAGAATTTGCTAAGTGTCAGGTGCTATGTTAAGTATGTTTCACTATGATAATATTACACTTACAATTTGGCTTTCCAGTGGACTTTCTTGAGTGGGAAAGGAGAGAGTGACAGTGCAGCTACTTTTCCAAGTATTGAGCATAGCTGTGGGTGATGTCACTCTATGAACATCAGCCACTATATGTCTCTTTTTTTTTTTTACTTTTTTTTATTGGAGTATAATTGCTTTACAGTGTTGTGTTAGTTTCTGCTGTACAGTAAAGTGAATCAGCTATATGTATACATATATCCCCATATCCCCTCCCTCTTGGACCTCCCTCCCCACGCCATCCCACCCATCTAGGTCATCACAGAGCACCGGGCTGAGCTTCCTGTGCTATACAGCAGGTTCCCACTAGCTACCTATTTTACACATGGTAGTGTATTTATGTCAAACCTAATCTCCCAATTCATCCCACCCTCCCCTTCCCCGCCATGTCCACACGTCTGTTCTCTGCCTCTGTGTTTCTATTCCTGCCCTGCAAATATGTTCATCTGTACCATTTTTCTAGATTCCACATATATGTGTTAATATACGATATTTGTTTTTCTCTTTCTGACTTCACTCTGTATGACAGACTCTAGGTCCATCCATATCTCTACAAATGACCCAATTTCATTTGGTTTTATGGCTGAGTAATATTCCATTTTATATATATATATATATATATATATATATATATATATATATACTGCATCTTCTTTATCCATTCATCTGTCATTGGACATTTAGGTTGTTTCCATGTCCTGGCTATTATAAACAGTTCTGCAATGAACATTGGGCTACATGTGTCTTTTTGAATTATGGTTTTCTCAGGGTATATGCCCAGTAGTGGGATTGCTGGGTCATATGGTAGTTCTATTTTTAGTTTTTTAAGGAACTTCCATACTGTTCTCCGTAGTGGCTGTATCAGTTTACATTCCCACTAACAGTGCAAGAGGGTTTGCTTTTCTCCGCACCCTCTCCAGCATTTATTGTTTGTAGATTTTTTGCTGATGGCCATTCTGACCAGTGTGAGGTGATACCTCATTGTAGTTTTGATTATCTCTTTTTAAATAAAGCGTTGAAATAGCTGACCTAGCCATCTCTCAAAGTCACCAAATGCCAAGCAAGAAGGGATCATCAAGTCCAATCCTGCCACTTTATTAAAGAACATCCGAGTCTTAGAGGGAGTTACAGAAAGGGCACCCAAACACAGCAGCCGTCCTGCCACATCTCCTGGCCCCATTTACCGCTGCCTTTCCCCATCCTCAGTGACCATTCAGCTTCTGGTCACAAATTGGCAAATGGGATCACAGAAAACCGGGTGGCTTTGGGTCAACAGAGCATCTTGCCCAACAAGGGAACATTCAGCTAAGAGTGACTCTCTCTGGGGCGGGAGGAGAGACAGATTTAACAGGCATCTGGGCAGGAAACACTGCCCTGTTTATTGATGGAAAACTGTTTGCCAGGTTAAGAGCTCTTTGGGGACCTTTGAAGATGTTTGGCAAAGCCCAGTCCCAAAAGCTGACGTGTGCTGAGAAAAAAAATCTGTGGGCCTCTGAAAACTGAGCAGCCAAAAGGCTACCTCCCCAGAAGCCTACGAAGGGAGCAGCATGAAAAATTCCACTTCCAAAGAGGATGCATGGGAGTGAGCTACCGTCTCTTTAAGAGGTGCCCCTCCTCCAGGAATTAGTCAGCCACTCCACCCTGGCCCTGTAACTTCTTTGGAGCAATTTGCAGAAATGTAATTAGTCACTTGTATGTATGTTATACACGCAAGCCCCAAGCCTGTGTGCTGTGCTGTACTAGCAAAGTGCCAGGCACATGGTAAAAACTTATTGACCACAATGAGACACCGCCTCACAGCCATTAGGATGGCTCCTGTCAAAAGAAACAACAGGGCTTCCCTGGTGGCGCAGTGGTTGAGAGTCCGCCTGCCGATACAGGGGACGCGGGTTCGTGCCCCGGTCTGGGAAGATCCCACATGTCACGGAGCGGCTGGGCCCGTGAGCCATGGCCGCTGAGCCTGCGCATCTGGAGCCTCCGCAGCGGGAGAGGCCACAACAGTGAGAGGCCCGCGTACCACAAAAAAAAAAAAAGTACATGGTTGATGGTAAAATGGTGCAGCTGCTATGGAAAACTGTGGCAGTTCCTCAGAAAGTTAGAAATAGAACTACCATTTGACCTGGCAATTCCACTTCTGGGTATATATCCAAAAGAATTGAAAGCAGAATCTTAAAGGGATCGTTTTACACTCATGTTCGTAGCAGCACTATTCACAACAGCCAAAGGTAGAAGCAACCCAAGCATCCATCGATGGACGACTAGGTAAGCAAAATGTGGTGTAACATACGATGGAATATTATTCAGCCTTCAAAAGGAAGGAAATCCTGACACACGCCGCAGCATGGATGAACCTTGAAGACTTTATGTTTAAGTGAAGTAAGTCAATCACAAAGAGAGAAATATTGTATGATTCCACTTACCTAAAGTAGCTAGAGTAGTCAGACTCATACAAGCAGAAAATAGGATGAATGTTGCCGGGGCTGACAATGTCAGTACACTTAACATTACTGAACTGTACACGTAAAAAATGGTTAAGATGGTAAATTTTATGTTATATGTATTTTACCACAGTTTTTAAAAGTGAGTTTTAAAAATAACCAACTTCTTGAATAAATGAAGATCGCTGCTGGGGAGACTTTCAGCTTTGTGGAACAGAATCCAATGCAAGCCTAATTAAGCCAAAAGAAAATTTTATTGGCTCACGTGACCAAAAAGTCCAAAGGTAGATGCTTCAGATATAGCAGGATCCAGGTGTTCAAATGATACCATCAGGAATCTGTCTCCATCTCAGCCCTGTCCCCACGTTGGGGGAAAGATGAGCACACAACTTTTGCAAGATGGATTTGCTGTTCATCAGTGTACGTTTCTCTCTGAATTGGACACTAAGTGGAGACTAGTTTAAAATCCTCTCAGGCTCACCTCACACTTCAGGGAGTGTGGGATTGGGTGGGAACGGTGGGGAAGAGTGTGACTCGAAGGGATTTTTTTCGGAGCAATGAAACTTGTGGTGGTGCTGATTTCACAGATCTATACATGTGTTTAAATTCCTAGAACTGAACAGTCCCAAAAGCCAGTTTTTCTGTGCATTAACTAAAAAATAAAATTTATAATATATCCACAAAATGTAAGGGGGGAAAAAAAGAGTGGATGAGAAATAATAACCTGCTTAGATAATCAGGAAATTTTGAAAAGTAAGGTAATGGAACTACTAGAAGTTTTTAATTTTAATCTGATAATTTAAAACCCAGAGGAGGGGCTAACAGGCTATTTAAACCTAGCTAAATAGAAAATTGATGAACTAAAAAATTCTAAATAAATTACCCAGAAAGCCACATGGAGACATAGAGATAAAATATATGAAATAAATATTAAGTGGCATAGAAGATAAGAGGGCCTAACAAATATCTAATCAAAGTTTATGTAAACAATAGAGAGAATGGAAAACATAATATTTGAAGGTATGATGGTTGTGGTTTTTTTAAATTAGTAAAAGATATGAATCTGGAGATAGGGATCTGGATCAGCCCAGCAAATCCCAACCAGAGTAGATAAAGGTCTTACTTACGCATCATGGCACAATTACAAATAGCAAAACAAAGATCTTAAACGCAGCCAGAACGAAAAGAAGGTCATTTGTAAAGGAAACAAGTCGACAGCACACATCTTATCAGTAACATGGAAAGCCAGCTGTGAGTGAATACAAAGCAGAAATAACTGTCAGACTAGTTTGTGCACTCAAACAAAGCCATCTTCCAAGAATGTGGGCTACATACAGACATTGTCCAAAACTCAAAAAGTGGAATAGTTTATTACCAATAGATCCCACTAATATAATTTCTAAAAGATATATTTCAAAGAGAAGAAAAGTAAGCCCATAAAGAAAATATGAAATTTAAGAAGGAACAATACCAAATACATTGGTAAATAGGTAAATATAAAATATTATGTAAAAAAAAGTGAACATAATAGTAATACTTTATTCATGAGGTATAAAAAGAAAGACTTAAAATACTGTCATATGGGAATGTGAACACTCCCCAAGGCTTTACAAATGATTATATCTATACAGTTGACCCTTGAACAACATGGGTTTCAACCGTGTGGGTCCATTTATAGACAGAAATGTGGGTCCATTTTTCAGTGCGTACATACTGCAGTACTACACAGTCTGCTGTTGGTTGACTTTGCAGACGCAGAGCTGCAGATATGGAAGGCCCACTCTAAAATCGTCTGCAGATTTTTGACTGCACATTGTGTGTGTGTGTGTGTGTACACACACACATGCATATAGATATATATGTGTGTCTATGTATATATGAATATTATTCAGCCATAAAAAAGAAGGCAATCCTGCCATTTGAAGTTTTGGACGACATGAATGAAGCTTGAGGGCATTATATTTATGTGAAATGAGCAAGACAAATACTGTGTGATCTCACTTATATGTGGGATCTCAAAAAGCCAAACTCATAGAAATAGAGAGTATATTGATAATTGCCAGTGAGCTGAAGGGTGTGTTAAAGCCTTATCGTGGTAATCATTTCTCAACATATATGTATATCAAGCCATCACATTGTATACCTTAAGCTGATACAACATGGCATGTCAACAATATCTCAATAAAGCTAGAAAAAAATAGTAATACAAGTTAAACTTAAAAGTAGTCATCACATTAGGAATAACAAAAGGAGAAGATATTCTACTACTATTTGAAACTGTTCTCCAATTCAAAAAAAAGTTGCTCACATCATTGACAAATAAGTGAAATTCCCACAGGTCTTCATCCTTTCAGTTTTGCCTTTCTCATTAACCTACAGCTCAACTAACTAAACTAACTAAAAAGCTCAACTGACATTCTTGTCAAAGCTACACTCATTCATCCGTGCAATCAGAGATTGACTGAGGACACAAGAGTTTGGTGAAAATCAACAAAAGGATTCTTTAAGAATTAATTGGATATTTGGAGTTTACAGTAAAGAATATTGTATTTTTAATTTTTTGTAAATTGAATGTTACACATCCTTTGTATGATAAAATTTATAATAAACACATATCATTTATAATATATGTATGTAGGTAGATAGTAATATCCGGAGCAGTCACTACAAAAACCATGTGAGATACATCTAAAAACACTAGAAATCAAGTTGGAATCTTAAAGAGCATTCAGATAACCTACAGGAACGCAAGAAATGAGAAACAGGGAAGCAAACAGAAATCAAATAATAAAATGGAAGACTTAAGTTCTTAAGTTCATTGTCTTAAATGTTAAGTGGTCTGAATACACCAATTAAAAGGCAGAGATTGGCAGATTGGTAAAGCGGATAACAAAGCAAGATCAACTATATCCTGCCTTCAAGAAACTCAGTTCAAACTCAATGTCATAGGTAGGTTAAATTAAAAGGATGAAAAAAGATATCCCGTGCAAACAGTTTTTTTAAAAGGCAGAAGTGGCTATAATATCAGAAAAAAATAGACTTCAGAGCAAAGAAAATTGAAAACAAAGAAGACATTACATAATGACAAAAGGATCGATTCATCAGGAAGACATAACAGTTCTAAATATGTGCATATCAAACAGCAGAGCCTCAAGATACATGAGAGGAGAAATAGAAAAATACACAGTTGTAGTTAGGACTTCAACATCCCCCTCTCAGCAGCAGAACTGCTACAAGAGAGTCAGCAAGGATATAGAAAATCTGGGCTATGCAGTCCACCAACATGATCTAATTGACATATATGGAACACTCCACCCAACAACAGTAGAATACACACTTTTTTTTCCCCTAGTGCTCATGGAATATTGACCAAGATAGATTGTATTCTGGTCCATAAAACAAACCCCACAAAAATTTTAAAATTAAAATCATAAAAGTGGTCAAGGACATAAAAGATGGGGACAAACTGAAGAACTATTCCAGATTGAAGGAGACACGATAACAAAATGCAGTGCATGTTCCTAGATGCAATCAGGACCACCTGTTGGGACAGGTAGCAACATGTGAACAGGGTCTGTAGATGAGATGGCAGTGTTGTATCAAGGTTGATTTCCTTCCTTGAAGGGTTGTATGATGGTTACGTAGGAGAGTGTCCTTGTTTGGAGGAAATACACACAGGAGAATTTAGAGGCGATAAGGCAACACATCTGTAGCTTATATTCAAGTGGTTCATAAAAACTAATGATAATGAGTTTGCACACACATACAGACATTATGGAAAGAAAAAGAATAATGAATTAATGAAGTGAAATGTTAAAACGTTGAGAATCTGAGTAAAGGAGATATGGATTTTTTTTTGCTGTTCTTCCAACTTTTACGTAAGTTTGAAATTATTTCAAAATAAATTATTTTGAAACAATGAAAGTTAAATGTTAGCAAAGGCTGAAGGAATCCATCCACTAAAAGAAACACAAAGTAGGTTCTTCAGGCAGAAGACTCATGTAGTTACAGAAATTAAGACAGTGGTACTTGTGTGAGGAGAGGCAAATAGGCCAACCAGTGGAACAGACCCACATGTATTTAGACATTTGGTTGATGACAAATTATTAACAGTGCTATATTAATTAGATATCCACGTGGAAAAAGAATACTGACCCCTTCTCACCCGCTTCACTAAATATCCTGTTTTCATAAAGGATGCTATGAGGCTTGAATTCACAATTAGGAGACAGAATACATCCTCCCCACTTTTTCACTGATTGCAGGTTACCACTTAGCACTTCAGCTGTTGGCAGGCTTAAGCTGCACCAACTTTGGCATGGAAATCAGGGTTTCAGAGTGGGACCAGCAGCAGTGAAGGTACATAGGAGACTCGATATAGTGACTATAGCTGGCAGACCTGTCTGCAAGCATATGTGACATGCCCCCAGGGTCTACCACACAGGAACGGAGGGTCCCTTGCCGTATTCTAGAAGTTCTGGGTGAGCAGGTGGAGGCAAGGGCCAGTTGGATATTACTGTTAAAGTGACTCCAGGGGGCTTCCCTGGTGGCGCAGTGGTTAAGAATCCGCCTGCCAATGCAGGGGACACAGGTTCGAGCCCTGGTCCGGGAGGATCCCACATGCTGGGGAGCAACTAAGCCCAGTGTGCCACAACTACTGAGCCTGCATTCTAGAGCCCGTGAGCCACAACTACTGAGTCCATGTGCCACAACAACTGAAGCCCATGCGCCTAGAGCCCCTGCTCCGCAACAAGAGAAACCACCGCAATGAGAAGCCCGTGCACCACAACAAAGAGTAGCCCCCGCTCGCCACAACTAGAGAAAGCCCGCGCACAGCAATGAAGACCCAATGCAGCCAAAAATAATTAATTAATTAATTTAAAAACAAAAAGTGAGTCCAGTTGAACTCACAGGAACACAAACCTATGAGCTCCCTGTAGGTCTGAATTAGGTCTTATCTACCTCTGTGTCCTCAATGTCACGCATAGGGTAAGTGTATTGGTTTGCTCAGGTGGCCATAACAAAGTACCATAGACTGAGTGGTTTAAACATGGAAATTTATTTTCTCATAGTTCCGGAGGCTGGAATTCCTTTGTCGGTGTGGTTGGTTTCTTCTGAGGCCTCTCTCCTTGACGAGTAGATGACTGGCTTCTCCCTGTGTCTTCACATGGTCTTCCCTCTGTGTACCTGTGTCCAAATTTCCTCTTCTTATTAGGACACCAGTCATACTGGATTAGGGCCCACCCTAATGACCTCATTTTGACTTAATCACCTCTTTGAAGACCCTGTCTCCAAAAACCATCCCTTTCTGCAGTCCCGGGGGTTAGGACTTCAACACACGAAAGCGTTGGGGGGTACGATACAGCCCATTTGACACTCTGTGCTAAGTAAGTGAATGAGTGCGTGAGTGAATGATAGATGCCTCCGTTACAACATCTCTTCTCTGAAAGAAGGTTTGAAGCCCAGATGCCTGAGCAGAGAGTATGTAGGCATTTATGATGGTCCTGGACCCCTCCTCTTCAGCCAGTGAAACAAAGTGGAGGGTGCAGCCATCCCCAGTGGGACACCAGCGAGCCAAGCTTAGTGCTAATACAGTCTACTTGTTATGGCTACTGCTTTGATATCTTCAATATTCCAGCACTAAACCTTGAGGCTAATTTTCCAAGTGCCAAGGAGGCTTTCAAGTGTCAGATGCAGTCAGCTTTTGGAAATTAACCCTCACCAGTCCACAAATCCTGTAGAACACGTTTAGACACACAACCACCACCCTAAGAAATACTTTCATTGTCATGATATGTGGTAGGAGGATAAACTGACCTATAGCCGTTTATTTCCAATTTTCCAGGTCAGGACAACCCTTATAGCCAGAGTCCTAATTTCAAATATATAATTCCATTGTCTTCACATATATCCTTGTGATCAGTGGAATACATGCCCAAATTTTGATAACTAAGGAAATGGTGGTAAAAAGCTTGGATATCAGAATATTAAACCTGGTCCTACTCTCGAAAGATATCGCCACCTGTAAATATGCATGCTTTGGAGTTAATCATCTCACTGGTCCCTTTAAGTCTGACTGCTTGTCTCTAGATACCCTTTATTGTTTATAAAATTATGGCTTTGATATCTATCACTTCATATTTATTCATTTATTTTTTTGATCAGTATTCATTCAACATTCTTTCATCTGATCAATACTTACTGAGTGTTTACTATGTGTTAGGCACTAAGACCTCATGTGCAGCAGTGAAAGAAGGTTCCTGCTACCATGAAGCTTATGTATTAGTGGGGAGATGGATACTAAGTAAATAATAACAATTATAATTAGAATAATTGAAAAATGTAATTGAAAACCATGTGAAGATCAGAGTATAATCCATTTGAAGGGAACAGAATATGCAAAAGCCCTGAGGTAAGAACAAGAGTTTTTAGAGGAACAGAAAATAAGTTCAGTGTGGCTCTGAGTATCAGAAGTTCAGTAAGTGTCCAGAATGGTATGTTCTGTCATTTGGTTTAAGCTGAATTCTCCCAAGCATTTGGGAACTAGGAAAGGACATTCGTTCTTGTTAACAAGTAACTTCTCCATTATCCCTTTCATGAGTTTAGGTTTGGATCATGGCTACTCTTAAGCTTCATCCTCTAACTTGAAGCATCCCAGTGGTTTTAGCTTATCTCATGCCACCTCAAGTCCTCTCGATAAAAATAACTTTGTCCTTTTTCCATTCCCAGTACTTAACACTTAGTGAGCTCTTATCATGTGTCTGGTGCCCTGCTAAGCACTGGACATGCATTATCTCCTTTAATCCCTACAACAACCTTGTTAGGGATGGTATCATTTTACAGGCAAGAAAACTGAGGCTCAGGGAGACTGGATGACTTGTTCAAAATCACTAAAGAAAGAAGTGGGGGAACAGAAATTTGACTTGTCCAGGAGTTTGCCATGCTACCTTTGGCCGCACTCTATTGGCTGCCCTTCTCCCCAACATGATGTACATGACCCTTGACCTAACTCAGTTCCTAAAATCATGGAGGATCTCAGGGAGTCCTCAGGCTCTTCTAAGGGACCTTTCAGTTCTGCCAGTTTACTGGTTCCAAATGCCGTTTGGGACCAGATCCAGGTTGACTTCATCTGAGTCTCAAGGGAGGATTTACAAAAAAAAATAATGGATGCTAGGATTTGAACCCAAGGCTAAAAATCATCTGCCTCTTTTGGAAAGCTCCCCCAGGTGATTCTGGTAAGCAGCAAAGAAGAGGTCAGGTTTATCCAGCCTGAGCTTCCTGATATAAGCAGCCTGTGCCAGGAAACTTTCAGAAGTGGAGAGATGATCACATACCAGTTTGATAGACCTAGTATTTGGAACCTTCTTTCTTCTTTGCCTGAACTCTGCTCTTCCCAAACTTTGGTTGCCTGACGAAATGAGGTCATCCAGTGTCAACCAATAATGCCATATGGTTGAAAATTCTTATAGCTGATAAACAACATCACATCCCATTTCCTAGAACTGTGCTGCTTTGTTCTGATTTTTGTAAGGGAAAAAAAAAAAACACAAGCAAACACAGCACTTCAGAGTGCAAATCATAAAAGAAAAGCATGTGTGACTCACTATATCCACTTTGCAAAAAGATCAAAGGTACAGAACGAAGAGAAGGAAGTGGAAAGAGGAACAGGGGAGGAAGAAGTCGATGGGGATAGAAAGAGAAAGAAGAAAGATTAGGTCAAATATGGGCTCTACTGACTAGTTCTGAATTTTTAAAACCCACTTTCACTCTTACTCAAAAGAACCATAGAGAAAATTTTCCCTTACCAAGAGTGTTGTACCTTCATTGGCCCAAAAGATCCAGGAAAGTTTTAATCCTTAATGCACAAAAATTCCCCAAGAGCCCAAGAAGAGCTTCTTTGCTGGATTGTGATAGAAAGCCCACGCCTTCATGTATAATAGAAGACGTTTAGGGCAGCAGTACAACCCTTCCTGCTTATACACAGACTCCAAACCGTCGCTAATGTGCAGCTATCTCAGGAAGCTCTCTGAAGCAATTAGAAATGGTTATTCTGCTGCCTAGGAAGAGTCTGAGCTCATCCTAGCCTTTGCATGGATTGTGACAACACACTAAGGAGTTATTCACTTCACTTGTACTCATTCTGCAAACTTTTCTCAAACTGCGATTGCTAAACATGTATAAGGCTCATTACTTTTTTTTCCAAAATAACACAAATAGTGAAGATTGTTTTTGATAAGCATTTCCTCTTAATTTATCCAGTTGATTTCTAATTTGCCAAGTGTAAGAGGTAAAATTATATTATGTGTGGTCTCCACCCCCTCAGGAAAATTTTGCTTCTGAAATTGTAATGCTGCAATCTTCATCTTCCACATAGGAAACCTAATTTAATTCATAGCAAATGTTGTACTGAATGGAGTGTTATTTTGCATTTCATCTGTGATATACACAAGTCTCCAAAAATGGAAGGAAAAAATTGGTTACCTCATTAGGCTGTGTAGTTTAGAGCAGTGTTACTCAATGCGTGATCTACAGTCCAGCAGCGCCAACAGGACCTAATGTTTTGTAGAAATAAAAACCACTGCTTGGGCTTCCCTGGTGGCGCAGTGGTTGAGAGTCCGCCTGCCGATGCAGGGGACGCGGGTTCGTGCCCCAGTCCGGGAAGATCCCACATGCGCGGAGCGGCTGGGCCCGTGAGCCATGGCCGCTGAGCCTGCGCGTCCGGAGGCTGTGCTCCGCAACAGGAGAGGCCACAACAGTGAGAGGCCCGTGTACCGCAAAAAAAAAAAAAAAAAAAAAAATCCAGAAAAGATGAAAATGCATGCTCTCCACTGTGGTTGAAGGATAGCAAGGATCCAGTCCACAAGAGTTCCTGGAACTCATGTGACCCCCAAGTCCGGGTGCTTTTGCTTCAAAGTATTTCAGAAACCACAAGTAGGAGTGTGGAAAGGAAAAAAGTTCCATCTTCAGATTTGAAGCACTTAAAATCAGTTACGAATAACCCATTTTTAGGGTTACTGAGATTTGGTCATTCACAAGGCAACTGAAGCACTTTACAGTCGGTCCACTAGAGGCCCTGAAGTAGAGATTGTCACAGCCATTTCCCAAGATACTTGTTGAATTATGTCCCTTTGGAGAGAGTATGTCCAGTTCACCTCAATTCCTTTCTCTAAGGTTGTGTGTGTGTGTGTGTGTGTGTGTGTGTGTGTGTGTGTGTGTCCAAGCACTTTCTCATTTGGAGCCTCTGCTCGTGCTCTTCTTCCTGCCTGGTGGGATTATACCCTGCTCCTACTTCTAATGCTACAGATCTCAACTTAAACGTTAACTTCTTTTTTTTTTTGCGGTACGTGGGCCTCTCACTGCTGTGGCCTCTCCCGTTGCAGAGCACAGGCTCCGGACGCGCAGGCTCAGCGGCCATGGCTCACGGGCCCAGCCACTCCGCGGCATGTGGGATCTTCCCAGACCGGGGCACGAACCCGTGTCCCTTGCATCGGCAGGCGGACTCTCAACCACTGAGCCACCAGGGAAGCCCTTAAATGTTAACTTATGAGTGAGGCCTTCCTTGACCATTCTTTTAAGTAAATCCTTTGCTATTATCTCTCTGTCAGTCCACTCATATTTATTACACACTTTGTGCCAGGCTGTTTATTCTCCAGGTATAAAACTGTGGCCAAATAAAGGCCCTGACCTCAAAGAGCATTTTGAAATAACCTGTTCGCTTTTTTTTCTAGTGGGAGGGGCTCTCTTCCCCTTAGAATAAAGGTTCCATGAGGGCATGGACAGGTCTGTTTAGCTCATCATTATATGCACTCCCAGCACACATGACAGTACAAGGCATCCATTTGTCACAGGGTTTGTGAATGAGTCAAGGAGTAGATGGCTTCTTCACTACATTGGCCACCAACTGACTGGAACCCTAGACCTGAGCTAAGCCAGATTCACTCTCCCAAGAGTTTAGAATTTGATCCATAGACACAGACAGACGAGAAGGAAGTGACTCCAATGGTAAGGTCCCCAGATCTGCCCTAGTTCCTGCCTGTCCCTAGGCCTGGTTGTCTAACTCTTTTTGGGGCTCATGAAACAAATCTTCCTTCCAATAAATTTCCCAAAGTCAATTTTAATCGTTCTCTGTATCTAGCAACTCAGTAATGCAACTGATCAGCACAAAAAAGCATTAATCAGCTCACACCAAAATCTGGCTTCAGTGGCTTCCTGTTGTTTTAGAATGAAATCCAGACTCCTTACCAGTGCTGGAAAGGTCCTGTGTGGTCTGGCCCTGCTTACCTCTCCTACCCTCAGTGGGCTTCTTTCTGTTTCTTAAGCAATCTGAGTTGTTTTCCACCTCAGGGCCTCTGCACGTGCTATTCGCATTACCTGGAATGTTCTTCCCTCAGCTCTCCAAATGTCTGGCTTCTCCTTAGCCATCAGCTCTCCACTCAAGTGTCACCTCCCCAGAGAGGCCTTCTAAGTCAGTCTTGGACCCAGCACTCCTCAACTGACACATTCACATTAGAACATCAGAGGAAGGACTGTTTACAAAGGTGTGGGGAGCAATAGTGCAGTACCCCAGGAACAAAAGAGGGGTTGGTACCCCTCTTAAGTCTGAAGGGAAGAAGGCAGGGGCTGTCTGGGACCCAAAAGGAGAGTTCCATGGAGAGGGCTGCCCCCAGAGGGGCTTTGACCTTCTGTCCAGTGAGTCACCAGCTCAAGGCAACCAAGCTCAAGCAAGGAGAGAGCCCTGGAGGAAAATA
Source organism: Grampus griseus (assembly GCF_964374135.1). Lineage (NCBI taxonomy): Eukaryota > Metazoa > Chordata > Mammalia > Artiodactyla > Delphinidae > Grampus > Grampus griseus. The sequence continues at coordinate 9,853,748 of NC_139006.1, read as the reverse complement.
CCCTGAAATCGTTCTCCTCTCTCCCTCTGTTCTCCTTCCAGGATTCCCTGTTGACCAAACCCATCTGAAACCAGAGGGCAAGGAAGCCTCTTGAAATGGAACAGGAGTTGGCAAACTTTTTCTGTAAAGGTCCAGTTGGTACTATTTTCAGCTCTAGGGGCCATGCAGTCTCTGTCATAACTACTCAACTCTGATATGGTAACATGAGAAAAGGCGAACAATACATAAATGAATGGGTGTGGTTGTGTTTCAGTACAACTTTATTAACAAAAACAAGCAGTGAGCCGTATTTGCTTGGGCTGGATGTAGAACATTCAAGATAATCTACGGGGTCAGAGGACAGGGTGGAAAAACGTGGGGAGTGGCTCTAGGGTTCAACAGAATGTATCTAGCATCCCTTCTCCGGCTACCCCATCTAAAATACTCCACTCCCCTCACAGATACAGAGAACAAACTAGTAGTTACCAATGGAGAGAGGGGAGGGGTAAGATAGGGGTAGGGAATGAAGAGGTTCAGACTACTACCTATAAAATAAATAAGCTACAAGGATATACTGTACCAAACAAGGAATATAGCCAATATTTTATAATAACTCTAAGTGGAGTATAATCTGTAAATATTCTGAATCACTGTGTTGTACACCTGAAACTTATATAACATTGTAAATCAACTGTACCTCAATATAATAATAGTTTAAAATTAAAAAATATAATTAAAAAAATACTCCACTCCCCCAACTCACTATCACATTATCCTATTTTATTGCCTTCCTTACAGATTGTAAGTATCTCATTTGTTTGTCCATCAGAGTAGGTATCATGGCTCTCTTGTTTGCCACTATATCCCCAGCACCTTAAATAGTGCCTGACATGTGGTAGCTTCTCAAATAAATATTACTGAGTGAATAAGAAGACTTAACTGACAAAGTGTGATACAGGTTGACAAAACCAGAACATCTGGACTCCTTAACTCAGGTGCACCAAATGATACACTCCAAACATAGAGACTCAGCTCTCGCTCTCTAGCCCACATGTAGGTGCAATCCTTGTCTACTCTCCAGTCTTCCTAATACCCACCAGATCAAGCCTGCTCAGCTGTCCCCCCTAGCACCTCCACCACCCATTACTCCAGGCTGCCATTCAACGGGTCAGTTTTCAGCCTTTCAGAACCTAATCTGGTTTGCAGTCCAGATTCTTTGGAGGTGATTCTGCTTCAGGAGACCTCCTGCGAACATGGCGAGCCACATGCAAGTCCCCACTAGGCAAGGGAAGGAGAAGGCTCTTATAGAGGGGAAGAGGCAGTGGGAGGGCTCTAGGAAACAAAGAGTCCATGGCTTGTCATTGGCTGAGTCCTTGCCAGGAAAAAAGGGGAATCTTTCTTCTTCCTGTTGGGCACTGTTATCATCACAGGGCATGAGGGCTCCCCCTTCTGGTCTCCCAACTCTATTTAGTTGAAGTTTCTGTTTATTAATTTTTTATAGCAGGTTCATCCATGAGTTGCAGAGTATAGTCCAAAACACAGCATTTTCTCTCTCTATATGTACACATATGTATGTGTGTATATCATTATTATATATATATATATATATATATATATATATAAAATTATAGGCTGGATACAGTTCTTCTCTGGAACAATGGAGGATGAATGGGAAAAAGATTTTTAAGTCAGAGAGTTTGTGTTTTATGCCCCTCCATCTTCAAGTGGTTTCATTAAAAGGTGGTGTGGTTTAAAAAATTAACAGGACAGAATCTGTTTCACCCTCATACTCCCTCTCCCCTGTTTTGCTCATTTTTCCCCCTTGTGAGAGGATCAAACTTGTTGGAAATTGGAAACGTAAATGGTTTTCTAATAATATTAGCCAAAAAGGCACTGTTCTTTTGTAGCAAAGCCCTGAGACCATAGCAGTTACTTTATGACTGCTAAAGCCAGGTAGTTGAGACTAATGCAGAATCTGGCAGCAAATGTACTCAACTTCTTACCATTCCTGAAGATCTGGAACCTTTCTCTTGCATTTTCACAGATCAGCAGATTCTCAATCAATCTCTCTCTCTCTCTCTCTCTCTCTCTCTCTCTCTCTCTCTCTCTCTCTCTCTCTCTCCCCCCCCCTTCCTCCCTCCCTCCCTCTCTCTCTCTCTCTCTCTCCCTCCCTCCCTCCCTCCCTCCTTCCCTCCTTCCCTCCTTCCCTCTCTCTTTCCCGCCTTCCCTCTCCCTCCCTTCCTCTATTATGGAATCCTAGATACAACTAACATCAAAAAGCATACATTCAACATCACCCCATTGAATATTGTAGATCTAGGGATACATTTGGCATTGAGAAGTTGTTCTTTTTCTTTTTCTTTTTTTTTTTTTTGTGGTACTCACAGGCCCAGCCGCTCCACGGCACGTGGGATCTTCCCGGACCAGGGCAGAAGCCCGTGTCCCCTGCATCGGCAGGCGGACTCTCAACCACTGCGCCACCAGGGAAGCCTGAGAAGTTGTTCTTTGAATCCATCTCATTTCATCTCATTTGAGTCATCTCATTTCTGTAGTCCATTGAATCTGTGATTGTTTCCTTGGCCTACATTTTAATTTTACCTTTGGTACATACCTTATAATATAATTTCTCAACCAGCAAGTCTGTTTTCTTTGCCTTTCAAAGACAGACGTCTACCCTGTAAAATCATGAGTCATAAAGAAACGATCACAAATGCTGATAACTGGGTACACAAGATGTCCATCACAGCATTTTTCATGCTTTGTGTAACAACAGAAACCCACCAAAAAGAACCTAAATAGCTAATTATCAGGGAATGGTTACATAAGTAATAATCCATCTAATTAACAGGAAACGATGCAGACTATGAAAATAGCTACAAAGAACGTTAATAGTGATATAACGTGTAGGAGGATTAGAAGGAAATATTCCCTTATTTTCATGGTGGTTAACACTGGATGGTAGGATATAGGTGATATCTCGTCTTATTTACGCTTTTATTCATTTCCCTACTTTTCTAGAATGAAGGTATATTAGTTTTACATTTGGAAGTAAAACTGTTTTCAAAGGTCAAAAAGGGTAAGTTGCTACCTCAGGATCTAGAAAGCTGGAGTGAGTTTTTTCCCTCTCCTACGCTGGCTATTAGGAAGTCACTTTCTTCTCTCCTTTTAAAAGAGGGAAGGTATTTCCACATTATTAAGCAGTCAGCCAGTAGGGTTCATTCAAGAGCAATAAATTGACCTCTCAAGAGAAAATTAGTGAAGCTCAGGAAATTAGAGCTAGAAACCCCTACTGAGTGGTCTAACGCATCCCTCAAGAATCAACGCCATATACATTGCACTTTCTGGTATGGGCACTTCTTTTCAATCTAATTGTAAATGTTTCAAGTGATTGCGATTTCACTGCTGTATTTTAGACCAGTCAACAAACTATTAATCCATCTTCCCTGAGCAGAATATAATAACTCCAGCAAACTTCAGAGATGTCAAACTACCTCTCTTGCCTGGACCTGCTAGCTGAACAAGTATCTTAGACCTGGTTCAAATCCTGGCACCTCCACTCAGCTATAAGGCCTTATACAAGATAGTTTACCTATCTGATCCTAGGTTTCCTCAGCTGTAAAAAGAAACCTCTCAGGCTTCCCTGGTGGCGCAGTGGTTGAGAGTCCGCCTGCCGTTGCAGGGGACACGGGTTCGTGCCCCAGTCCGGGAAGATCCCACATGCCGCGGAGCGGCTGGGCCCGTGAGCCATGGCCGCTGAGCCTGCGCGTCCGGAGCCTGTACTCCGCAACGGGAGAGGCCACAACAGTGAGAAGCCCGCGTACCGCAAAAAAAAAAAAAAAGAAACCTCTCCACATATCTTACAAATGGTGCTGTAGGAATTAAATGAGATGATGCATGTAGGGAGTGCATTGAGTGCACACAGTAGGTGCTCAGTAAATGTTTGGTGATTCCAGAGTGCTGGACCGGTGTTGAACAGTTGTTTTCCTGACAGAGGAGATGGGCTATGCTGAGTCAACAACCCCTTTTTTGTGTGTATTTCCCTGGATGACACAAGTGGGTTGGAGTGGATGGTGCAGTTCATGACCTTGAAACAGCAAAATTCCATTTGGTACCCAATCCTTGGGCTTAGTCACACCAACTAATATCACCAGGCTCACATCACACATATGGCTCAGACAGCCACCATTGGAGCCTTTCCATTGTTGATAAGAGCTACAACTAGAACACTGGCCATGCGGATGGGAAAAAAAAGGATGGAGTAGAGAGTCATGTTTGACATGGAATCAGTAGGGTGTGATGAATTGTTCATGTAGAAGCTGAGGGAAAGAGAGTAATAATGCCCTCCAGGTTCCTAACTTGGATGACTACATGCACAGTTTATTGAGTCAACAAATATCTACTGAACACCTATTAAGAGCCAGGAACTGGGCACGAGGAACACCACAGTGAACAAAACAAACCAACAAAAATCTCTGCTTTTGTGAGTTTACCTTCTAGTGGGAGAGACAGACAATAACTAGTAAACAAATAAATAGGACAGTTTCTGGTTGTGGTAATGTAGTGAAGGAGATAAATAGGATAAAAGGATGGAGAATAAGATTATGGAAGCCTGCTTTAGATATGATGGTCAGGGAAGGACTCTCTCAGGAGGTAAATACATGAGGTGATGGGCTCTGAAAGTGAGGAGACAAAAGGTGAGGAGAGGGAGGGATACAGTCCGGGAAGAAGGAATAGCAGGTCCAAGACCTTGGGATAGGAAGAGGCTAGGTGTACTCCTTGAGAAATGAAAAGGAAAAAAAAAAAAGGCCCTTGAAACTGGGCATAGTGAGGGGAGAGGATTGGCCGGGGAGGAGGTTAGAGAAATGGGTGGGACCCATTAGCCAAGGACCAAGCCTTGAGAAGCAGGTTCTTGGGGAGGACATTTTCACATTTGACATGCTGAGTGTGAGGCACCAGAGGCAACCTAAAAACTAAAGATCCAGACCTACATCCTGCGAACTAGAGACCGTATTGGGATTTGGGAAAACGTTCCGTTCCGTCAAAATCACTGGGGAGTGTTCTAAAAATACGGACTTCTCAGGCATTCAAAATACAGATTTCTGGGGTGCCACCCTGGGAAGTTCTAATTCAAATAGATCTTGGTCAAGATCCGGAAATCATTTTTCATTTCTCCCAGGTAATTCTGATCCATTCATTCAAGACTACTGCTTGCATTCCTGGTATGTACCAGGACAATCCTAAGTGCTGGAGACACAGCCCTGAACAGGTTACAGAGCTTATAGTCTCGAGAAAGAACAGACAGCAAACCAGTAAACAAAGTAAATTACCATAGTGATACATGTCACCCCCCCCCCCAAAAAAAGCTGGTAAAATGTATAATAATTATGGGGACCTACACTAGATAAACCTAAAGAGCTCCCTGTCTCTCTGAGGAAGTGACATTTCAGTTGCCAGCTGAGGCACAGAAGGAGCAGCCGTGTGACAGTCTCGGGGAACACCATCCCAGGCAGAGGTGACAGCCGAGGCAAAGGCTTGCTTGAGAGCTCAGTAGATGAATCGGATTCTCTGGCTTATTCTCACTTGATTCACCAACCAAATGGGGGAGAAGGCATGGTGGGAAAGGCACTGTGGTACTGTTTCTTCATTTTTTAAATCATTTTTAAAAATTGAAGTGCAGTTAATTTACAGTGTTTCAGGTGTACAGCAAAGTGATTCAGATAGATACGTAGATAGACAGCTATCCCTTTTCAGTATCCATTATAGGTTATTACATGATATCAAATATAGTTCCCTGTGCTATACAGTAGGTCCTTGTTATTTCTCTATTTTATATATAGTAGTATGTATATGTTAATCCCAAACTCCTAATTTATCTGTCTCCCTACCCCACCCCTGCTATCCCCTTTGGGAACCATAAGTTTGTTTTCTGTATCTGTGAGTCTATTTCTGTTTTGTAAATAAGTTCATTTGTATCTTTTTTTTAGATTCCACATATAGGTGATGTTTCATCTTTATATGTTCACCCAGCAAGCTATGCTAAGCACAATACCAGATACTGTACCAAGGGCTGACACAAAGATGAGCGAGACAGTTCCCTGTCTCAGGGAGTTTGCAGTCCAGTGAGGGAGGTAGATATTCAAATCACTGTGGCCCATGAAATGAGTGAGAGCATCCCAGGTAATCAAGTGATGTTCTGAGAAAGCCAAGCAGATGAGTAATACTTTCTCACCTCATTTCTCCATATGATGGTGTGAGCAACTTTTTTTGAGACTCTGCACACTAAAATTATTTGCACTTCTTTGTGACCCTGCCAGCTGAGACTATCTGGATTTTTCATGAAATATTTGCAACAATGGATATTGGGTTTGAGATACTGTATAACGACTATATTTGGGGGAAATATCATTCTAATAATAGCTAACATTTATTGAGCCCTTAGGATCACGCACGTGGCTTGACATGCAGTCTCAGTCTTTACAACATCCCTATAAGGCAGGGTCTCTCATTATTCCACCTCTTTTGGATGAAAAAATCGGAGCTCAGTCAGGTGAGGGAATTTTCCTGAGGTCAGTCAACTCAGATGTGATGACTTCCCAGCTCTATCTGGGTTCGGAGCCCCAGTTCTGGTCCATACCGTCTTTCGTAAATTGCCCAGATACTGGTATGATTGCTATCCTCACCCCAGTTCCCAAAGTGGATCCCTGTCTCTCCTTTCCATCCCAGTAACCACCTGGGTTGTCTACACTAGTTAGATCTATCTGCTTCTCTCTTTCCTGTAGGTGGGAAAGTGGAGCGGAGAAGGACTCCTTGTTTCCACGCTTGGGGGAAAGTGGAGGGCACCGGGGCAGGCCCTGACCGGGTGGTGCCCATTGCCTGTCCACACTCCACTCCAGTCTCCAGAGGCCCCCTGTGCAGTGTGTGAAGGGTTCGGCCCCAAACTGAGCACCCTGTTCCCTGCCCACCTGTTAAGGAAATCAGTGGGGCTCAATGTTCAAAGTCTTAGAAGAAGGAGGATGGGGCAGGGGAAGCTAATCCTTAAAGTCAAGAGGAAGTAATAAGTCTTTGGGCACCTCGGTAGGGTTGGATAGCCAACTGGATAGAGCTGTGTCGTCTGCTGTGACGCTGAATGTATTCAAATTCAGCTGCTTAAAAAGATGAGCTGGTCATCTTCAGCCTGTAGGTCAGCCAGTCTACAATGTAGAGTCTTTGCTTTCCCTTCCCTGAGCCTCCTTTTACTCCGGACTCTTAGGTGTGAGTCTGGGTGTCTGCCTGTTGGGCCCTGGGTGTGTCGTCAAGGAGTGCCTTCCCCCTATTTCTCAGGCTGGCGGGCTCCCTATCTCCTCCCCCACGCCCTCGCTCCCTCCCTCCCTCCCTCTCCTGCGGAGGCTCTTGGCCTGGGTCCCTGAGGCCAGGCGGGTGCAAGTGAAGGGCGCCGGAGGGGTGAGGTTACGTCTCCCTGGAGCCCCGCGCCGCTGGCTTTTCAGCGACTCGCCGGGAGCCCGTGGCCAGAGCCCCAGACCGCGCCGACCGCCTCCCTGCACCGTGCGCCTCGCCCATGTCTCAGTCCGCTCCCAGCTCGGACTTCAAGAGGGCTTTGGACAGCAGCCCCGAGGCCAACACTGAGAATGACAAGACCGAGGAGGACGTGCCCATGCCCAAGAACTACCTGTGGCTCGCCATCGTCTCGTGTTTTTGCCCCGCGTACCCCATCAACATCGTGGCTTTAGTCTTCTCCATCATGGTGAGTGAACGAGGGCCCGCAGCAGCCAGGGAGGAGAGACCTGGGCGTGTAGAGCCCCTCCTGGGGGCCCCTCCTGGGGACTCTTCGCACTCTCCGCCCTCGGCCGCTCCCTTCCTCACAGCCCCGCGTGCACCGGGGGTGTTCTGTCCTCCGCAGCCCCTGCTCACCTTTCTCGGGCTCTCCGCACTCTCCCCCCAACCATCAGCGCCGCCACTGCGCTCCCTGTGGCTCTCAGAGCCCGGCCCAAGCCTCCCCCAGGCCCGCTTTTCACTTCTTCCAGCAGCGCCCGTGGTGCATTCTCTCCGTCCCGGGGAGGTTCTTCCCCGGACATTCCCGCTTCTCTCCCGGCCTCCTCCGACATTCCTGGGACCCATCCGATTCTTCTCAACCCGTTTTTCTGGAGCCTCAAAGCGCGCCACCCTCACAGGCAGCAGCACGCCCCGTCCCCTGAGCACGCAGGCTCCGCGCCGCTCTTCGCCCCGCCGGGGCTCGGCCTCTCCAGGGCGCGGCACTGCCTCTGTCTTTTAGCATGGAGTCCTTTCTTTGCCGCGCCGGAGCGCCGCCTCCGCCACTCTCTGAGGGTCCCCAGGCGATCCCCGATGTCCTCTAGGCCCCTGGTCCCACACTTCAGCACGCCCTCTCTGCGGCTCCCGTCCCTTCGCACTTCTTCCTACGCCAGTTCCCTCTGCCTGGCTCCCTTCGGCACCCTTTGACCCCGCTCTCCAGTGAGCCCGCTCTCCAGGCCTTTCTTGGGCTACCCCTGTGCCCCTCTCACCAGCAGTGTGCGAGCTCACCTTTTACTCTTTCTGCCCCAGCATGTCGTAGTCCCTCTCTCACTTCCTGCGCGGGGCCCTATGCCCGCCTCTCTTGGTGTCCCCCAAGGGCTCCCAGGCGCCCCTCCACCGCTGGGTCTTAACGGCCTGGGAGCTCCCGGGAACCCACTGGGGACTCCTGCGCCCCGTGCAGCTCCGCGCGCCCTTTGCGCTGGCCTCCCGAGCTGCGCGCCTCTCTCTGACCGTTCCAGTCCCCCCTTCCGAAGCTCGCCTCCACCGCCCTCTTCCGCCCAGGTAGGAGCTCCGTGCGAACCCCACCGGGAGGGCAAGGAGCGCCCGCGAGGTCCTAACCTTATTGACTGGAGCAGCTGGTCGGGCACTGTCCCGGGACAACCCTTGCACTGAGCTCCCTCCCCACCTCTCCTGACCGAACTCTCCAGCCGCAGACCCGGGAGAGTCCGGATTCAGCTCAGTAAAGATCAAGAGCCGCCGCCCCCCTCCCCCCTTCAAGCCCGCCCTCACTTGCCCGTGGGTGGTTCCGTATTCGCTTCGTGGGTACACGCGAAGACCTCATTTGCACGCGCAGCTTGCCCTCTCTCAGGCCCCGTTTGTACGCTATCTGCACCAACATTCAAGCGTTCAGCCGCTGAAGTTCTGACTACCTGGGTTCAAATCCCAGTGCCACCATGTACTAACTAGCTGTATGCATCTCTCTTAAGGTCAGTCTCTTTGTCTGTAAAATGAGAATAATCAAAGCCATATGTCTGAGGGTTGTTGTATTGATGAGATAAAGTGTGACCCGCTTGGCACAGTGCCCAGCATGGTGGAGGTGTCAGATCTTTCCTCACTTGTCACTGGCTGAGGGCTTCTCTGATCGCTGTTTAAAATCAAACCCCCACAAGCTCTATTCTCCCTTCCCCGATAGTTTTTGCCCAGAGCACTCGTCTGCATCTGATATATTATTTCACTTATTAACGTGCTTACTGTGTGTGTCCCCTTGTTAGAATATAAGCTCTCTGAGGGCCGGGATATTTGCTTGTTGCTTGTTTTTTGTTGCTGTACCTTTACCTAGAAGAGAATCTGACAGGTGGTAGATGCCCAATAAATATTACAAAATGAATGCCTGAATGAATGCCTGAATGAATGGTGTTAATGGATCACAATGTCTGTTTTACTCGGGCTGCTCTATCCTGTACTGGAGCCCCGGGACCACCGTTTCAGGTTCCTTTGGACCAACCAGCCAGTTTCCTCCTTTCCTCTCCCAAGATATCCGGTCTTGGGTTCTTTTTGTTTTTTGGCAGCAAAGCAGGGTGGAGGATGCAGCAGCCACATTCTCCAGGCAGCAGCAGACTCTCTGGCTGGTATTGGTGTCCACACTCTGTCCTGGTTTATTAATGAATCGACAGCCGATTTACCCCTTTCCCAACTGCCTGCAAAGGCTCCCCGCACCCCACATTCATCTGAGATGAGCTAAAACTCCAGCAGGTGGTGACAGGTTGGACGCTAGCGATGCTACTTGGTGTGTCCTGGGGGATAAGACTTGTACGTGTTTCGAATAGAAAGCTTTTTCTGGTCCCCTCATCCCCATTCCCTCCACCAAGACTTTTTCACTAGATTTACCTCAAGAGTCCATTCTGTTGTCAGAAAGTAGACACTGGAGTCAGAAAGTTGACTATGGCCAAGTTCCATACCCTTTCAAAGCCTTGGTTTCTTCACCTAGAAAATGAGAATGTAAAAGGTGCTTTAAGTGGAGGCAAAACTGTTGTAAGGATAAAACAGAAGAAAAGCGTGTCAAGCCACCAGCTTTGTGCTAGGTACGGGCAATAATTGTCAGACAGATGGATAGATTTGGAATCTGGAAACATCATATGCCATGTATGAAAACAAACAGAACATCAAATTAATGAAATCCAAATTCTAGAAACAGCTTCCTACACCCTCCTCATTGCACTCCTTCTAAGGTACTGGAAGCTTTTTCCCTTTGAAACAGTGCACATCCCGATTTGACAGGTTTCATAATAAAAACTCCAAAGTCCAAAGGATGAAGAGGAAGTGGAAGGGTGTGTAAGAGGAAGGTGGCCCACCAAATGCCAAGTGTGTTCTTTCCCTAGGGAGTCTTGTGATGTTCAATCCTGGCTATTTTCAGATCTTACTCATCTGTAATTTGTGATAAATTGAGGCACTAAATAGTGATGCTATTCCCCATGGAAGCACCTGGACATATTGGGGAGTATTTGTGTATCTCAGTGATTTGGGGCACTACTGGCATTTGGGGAGGGGCTAAGAGTATTAATATTCTACAGTGCTGGAGGCTGTCGCCCGAATGAAGAACTGACCTACCCCAAACTCAATAGCACCCCGATCAGTAAACACTGGGAGATGATGCCTACTGACAAGGCTCCATATAACTAGTTCCCAGAACTGTAAAAAGAGCCAGCAATCTCAAAACAATCGATATCTTTATTTATTAAACCAAGCCTGAGAAGTCTTCTGTAAAATCCCAGAGCTGAAGTAGGTGCTAGGGGATAATAAAACTACTGTGAAAAATATACATTGGAGAAGAGTGTTCTTCAAGCTGTGGGCATCTGTGCTCTTTTAACCATCCCGTGCAGAGCTAATAGAGTCCTGGTTGTGAGGCAGTGCACCACCGATGAGAATCAGTACAATATGGTTTGTTGTATTGAAACACTGGTGGGTCAAGCATTGTCAGAAGCGGGGACATGAAAGTCTTTGCTTCTCCCAAGTACTGAAAGTCTGTTTGTTGCAGTGCACTTAACTGTACTCAATTTCAGGGACACATATCTCAAGAATCTCCCCCAGACTGGGCCATTGCCAGCCCACATTGCACATGTGAATTTGAAAATGGCACCCTTCCTCCACACAGATGCAGCACATGGCTTGGAAAGTAAAGCCCAGGGTGGTTTTCAGGCCTCATGCATTGTGGTCCCGCTCATCCCTGGCTATCTCTGTTTATTCCATCTGAAAGATAGAATGCTGGAGACTATCCACATGGCTTTTACCCTGGAGAAAGAATGTTTGCTCATCCTACAAATATTTATTGAGCACCTATTATATGCCAGGCTCTATTCCAGGCATTGGTATACTCCTTTACCTCTGTCAAGTGGTCAATAAGATCGGCAAGGTCTCTGCCCTCTGGAAGAAAAAAGGTTCCAGGCAAGTTGCAGGAGTGTTGGCAAATTTAGCCTGTTGGTTTTGTAGCTGGAATTTGCTGCCTGGCTCAAGAGACTGGAAGTGAGTCCATGCCGAGCCTCCATTTTTTATGATGTTATGATACAGTCTTTTGCATAGTTGAACCAATTCAGTCACTCTAAGTACGGTTACAAAATAGCCAATGAGTTTTAATTAGGTGAATTATAAGCCTTCTTTCAACAGAACTTGTCCCTCACACCAACAGAATCTGTCTAGATACCAACCAGCGAGGTTCAAATCCTTTTGTGCTTTTTGCTACATTTGTGATTTCATGCAGCTGTCTCAATCTTTCTGAGGCTTGATTTTTCAACCCTGTAAACTAAGGGTTGTGACAGTACCCACTCAGGGGCTGTTGTGGAGATTAAATGATAAAAGTTAAATGGTTTCATGGCATTACCTAAAACACAGCTAGAACTCATAAGTATTGATGATGATGATGATGAACTCAATAAGGATGATGATGCAGATATTTTAGGGATACAAGCCGTTACCATTTCCAGTAGCAGTAGCAGTTTTTCTGTTTTTATTGAGACTAGCAAAATTTGATAAAAAATAAAAACAGTGACCAGTAAATGTGTCACTGGAATAAATAACTGCTATGGTCTAAAGGTAAATATTAATTTCAGACATTCAAGATCTCAAAAAAACATCTGACATATACCTTTTCTCAGAAAACTATGGGAGGATGTGCTCCCTGAATACAAGGAAGTAAATCAGGAAAGAGAAAGACACAGGATCCAGAAAATGGCTCCAGCACAGAAAAAAAAAGGCAAAGAGAAATCCTCAAAACAAGGCAACAGGTCTCATAAACCAGCAGAAGATGCAGTTGATAATGGATGATTGATCTGAAGCCATTGTCAAAATCCATTATCTGGACATGGGCTGGCACAGTAAGCCACAGTCCTGCCCAGAGCCTGACCACACCTGCTGTAGACGACAAGGTCTGTGGTCAAAAAGAAAGTAAATATCCACAGGATGAAAGACAAACCAAACTGGGCGTTCTTTCTATCTGACCCAGGCTCTACCAGGGCTCATCCGTCAATGCTGTGTTTCAACTGGACTTCAGTAGGTTTAGAAGGGGGGTGTTTTTTGTGTACGTTTTTTGGGGGGTTTGATGGTTTTTTGTTTGTTTTGGGTTTTGTTGTTGTTTTCAGTGACCAAGGCAGAACTTGGAAATAACAGATCTTGGTCGAGGTAGCTGACCCAGGAGGCTTACATTGCTTACAAGTTGAAGCTCTAAATATTGTAGCTCGTTGGGTCTCTCAGTGTGATTTCTCTCTTCCTTCTGTGGCTCTTTCCACATCATTGTCATCTGAGAAATAGGTTATTAATATTATAGACACCTATGACTTATTTCTTATGAATTCCTGTGCTTGAAGCTCTGAAGAGTGTTAAGATGGTTTCAGGTGACAGAGACCTTGCCTGAATTGTGTCAGCTTTGTTGGAAAGCTCTATTATAAATACCCATAGATTTTTATTTTTTAATAAATTTATTTATTTATTTTTGGCTGCGTTGGGTCTTCGTTGCTGTGCGCGGGCTTTCTCTAGTTGCAGCGAGCAGGGCTACTCTTCATTGCGGTGTACAGGTTTCTCACTGCGGTGGCTTCTCTTGTTGCAGAGCACAGGCTGTAGGCGCGTAGGCTTCAATAGTTGTGGCACACGGGCTTAGTTGCTCCGCGGCATGTGAGATCTTCCAGGACCAGAGCTCGAACCTGTGTCCCCTGCATTGGCAGGCGGATTCTTAACCACTGCACCACCAGGGAAACCCCAATACCCATAAATTTTAGATATGCGCCTCACCCAAGCAGCCCCTTGCCTGGATGGCTACTTTCATAAGTTTCCCCAATATGTGGCAGAGGGTGGCCACTGACATTTGGTATCTGGGAACATAGAGTTTAAACTGCTATTAGGATCCTTTCAGTAGGTCCTTTCAATCTAATGAGTCCTAGATTATTAGAGGTACAAGATGATAATCTGTGTGTTCCTGTAAAAGAAAACATTTTAGGGCTTCCCTGGTGGCTCAGTGGTTGAGAGTCCGCCTGCTGATGCAGGGGACACGGGTTCGTGCCCCGGTCCGGGAGGATTCCACATGCTACGGAGCGGCTGGGCCCATGAGCTATGGCTGCTGAGCCTGCACGTCCAGAGCCTGTGCTCCGCAACGGGAGAGGCCACAACAGTAAGAGGCCCACGTACCGCACAAAAAAAAAAAAAAAAAAAAAAAAAAGAAAACATTTTAATTTACTGATAAAATTTTATGATGGCTTTGTTATAATATGGGAGATATAGATAAAACAAGATTGGCCACTAATGGATGGTTGTTGAAGCTGGGTTATGGGAACATGGAGTTTTGTTACATTATTCTGTTAATTTTTTAATATGTTTGAAAGTTTACATAATAAAAAGGTTTTCTTGTTGTTGTTAAGGAAAAAAGAAAGTCCCTCCCAAAGTTGTTAAACATTGCCCAGATAACAAAACAGCAGCTATTAGATGAGTTGGCAAAGCAGGCCATGGTTGAGGTGCAGTTTGCCATTCGTTAATAAGCAAACTATGTCTGACTTGTAATAAATTTTTTTAAGTTTTTATTTTATATTAGAGTATAGCCAATTAACAATGTTGTGATAGTTTCAGGTGCACAGCAAAGGGACTCAGCCATACGTATGCATGTATCCATTCTCCCCCAAACTCCCCTCCTGTCCAGGCTGCCACATAACATTGAGCAGAGCTCCCTGTGCTATGCAGTAGGTCCTTGTTGCTTATCCATTTTAAATACAGCAGTATGTACATGTCAATCCCAAACTCCCTGACTATCCCTTCCCCGCATCCTTCCCCTCTGGAAACCATAAGTCTGTTCTCATAAATCGTTCTCTAAGTCTGTGAGTCTGTTTCTGTTTTGTAAATAGGTTCATTTGTACTATTTCTTTTTAGATTCTGCCTATAAGAGGCATCGTACGATATTTCTCTTTCTCTGACTTGCTTCACTCAGTATGACAATCTCTAGGTCCACCCATGTTGCTGCAAATGGCATTATTTCATTCTTTTTAATGGCTGAGTAATATTCCATTGTATATATCTACCACACCTTCTTTATCCATGACTTGTAATGAATTTTAACGATGACTTTGAAGGACACCTTCAACTAGTCCTCAAGAGAAGGCCAGGTAGGAGGGCTCATATCCTAGAACAGTGCTCCTCAAAATATAGCCACTTGAAGCTCTTGTTAAAATGCAGATTTCACTCCTCTTTCAAAGCTCAGCTGGAAAGTCACCTCCTTCGTGAAGCCCTTCTTGATTGCCCTGTTGCCCTCACCCTAGGTTGTACTCACTAGACTCTGAACAGATTTCTCTCAGAGTACCTTTCCTTCTCTGCACCCCTTGCGGCTGCACTGTTAGCCCCAGGAACTTAGCACAGTGTTGATAAGTAATGTATGCTTGATGAATGAATGGATGGATGGATGGATGAATGAATGGCTCCAGAGGCCGAAATTTGTTCCTACCTTTATCTCTGAGGATTACACTCCCTTCCCCTCTCTGTTCTGTGTTTCTGCCAAAACTTTTTTGGAAAATATCCAGGAGACCCAGGCTAATGCCAAGCATTGCTGAGAAGTTAGCCAAGGCTTGGTTCCCAAGGATAGCTTTCCTGGCTCATCTGGAGCTCACCAGCACCCCACACACTGCAGGCCAATGGGTCCACCTTTGGAAATTGATTTCTGTTCTCAACTAACACTCTTCAGTTCAAAGCTGCTCATCCAGAAGTACGATGCCTTCAGAGCAGGAGCCTGAATATATCTGAAATCTCCAGTTCTGCAAGTTCAGGGATTAAACCATATTTTCCAAAACCATGCTTCTCAAACAACTGGTTCTGCCTGATATAAACAAGTTTTATCAATAAAAAAAGGGGTAGGGAATACGGGGGAAAATTGAGAAGTCAAATGCTAAGTTAAGCAAAAGTGAACTGTTTGCTTTCCTTGGAGGTCTTGTGAAGCCTTTGGCCAACCGCTGTTTCCTGTGGTTCTTGGAACGGTATAGCATGGGACATTTACTAAGCATGTGGCCTAGCATCTTTTGATCCTCAGGCTAATACGCCACAGAACACACTTTGGGAAATACTGTTCTTAATGATACATTGGTTCTCACTTTTAATGAGTTGATCCGTTGTTGCTATTAGAGTAATAATGCAGGGTGTTTCATCCCTAACATTCTTGCCTCAAGACCCACCTCTCTACCTTTCTTCCAACACAGTTTTTTATTTTCCTGCTCAGATGTTGTGCTTTTATTTTTTTGTTGAAGTATAGTTGATTTCCAGTGTTTCAGGTGTACAGCAAAGTGATTCAGCTTTATATGTATATTCTTTTTCAGATTCTTTTCCATTATAGTTTACTACAAGATATTGAATGTTCCCTGTACTATACAATAGGTCCTTGTTTATGTATTTTATATATAATAGTGTGTATCTGTTAAATCCAAATTCCCAATTTCTCCCTTCCCCCTCTTTTTCCCCTTTGGTAACCGTAAGTTTGTTTTCTATGTCTGTGAGTCTATTTCTATTTTGTGAATAAGTTCATTTGTATCATTTTTTAAAAATTCTACACATAAGTGATATATGATATTTGTCTTTCTCTGTCTGACTTCACTTAGTATGATAATCTCTAGGTCCATCCAAGTTGCTGCAAATGGCATTATTTCATTCTTTTCTATGGCTCAGTAATATTCTACTACAGACACACACACACACACACACACACAGACACCACATCTTCTTTATCCATTGATCTGTCGATGGACATTTAGGTTATTTCCATGTCTTGGCTATTGTAAATAGTGCTGCTATGAACATTGGGGTGCATAGATCTTTTTGAATTAGAGTTTTCACCTTTTCTGGATATATGCCCAGGAGTGGGATTGCTGGATCATACGGTAGCTCTATTTTTTGTTTCTTAAGGAACCTCCATACTGTTCTCCATGATGGCTGCACCCATGTACATTCCCCAGCAAGAGTGTAGGAGGGCTCCCTTTTCTCCACACCCTCTCCAGCATTTATTGTTTGTAGACTTTTTGATGATGGCCATTCTAACTGGTGTGAGGTGATACCTCATTGTGGTTTTGAATTGCATTTCTCTAATAATTAGCAGCGTTGAGCATCTTTTCATGTGCCTGTTGGCCATCTGTATGTCTTCTTTGGAGAAATGTCTATTTAGGTCTTCTGCCCATATTTTGACTGGCTTGTTTGGTTTTTTTTGATACTGAGCCCAACACAGATATATATATATATATATATATATATATATATATATATATATATATATATATATATATATATATATATATATATATATTTTGCTACACCGCGTGGCATGTGGGATCTTAGTTCCCTGAGCAGGGAACGAACCTGCACCCTCTGCATTGGAAGTACGTTGTCTTAACCACTGGACCACCAGGGAAGTCCCAACGCAGATATTTGTAATGTGTCCCGCAGCCAGACTTCTGCTGATGTTCCTCCTCCCTCATTAGCTTCTTTTCTACAGGTGGAATTCAGAAATTTGTCTTTCTGTTTCCTTTACCCTTTACCTCATGCTTTCTATTCCCCAAACTAAAGGACACCTCCTATATTTAACTGCCTCTTCTGATAACTTCATTTGTTCTTTGTTCTGGATAATTTTGATAGTGTGCTATTGCTGTTATTATTAGTATTGTTAGTATTATTACATTTTTCCATATGTATTTACTTCTCAAAGCATTTTCATATGGACACAATTCCACTTGTTCGTCACAAAATTCCAGCGAGACACAGACGAAAGCGGTTCTCCCCGGTTATCCATGAGGAAACAAGGCTCTGAAAGGTGACCCTAGTGGACAAAATCAAACATGACAGTCCTCACCCCCATGAAGTTTACAGTCTGGCCTCTTGAAGCATTATAATCAGATGACTATGCTTGCCCTTGGATAGGAACACAGCTTTGATGTTCTGAGAGCTTTTTCTTTTAATAGCCTTGCTCCATTGATATAAGAAACATTCATGTAATACTCTCCATCAAGCCTGGCAGAATTTCTCTCTAGTTTTTTTATTTTAGTGATAGACGGGCAAAAGGGCAATTCTCACTTGTCCTTGAAGATATTTATAGAGAGAAACAGCCCAGAAGCCCAAGAAGGAGACAGATTAGCATGAATAGATGAATGGTGATGACAAGGAAATGTGCCTTATGATCTAAACGCTTAGTCTCTGAATTCCCAGCACTACCTTTAGGCAAGGAAACTTAGGAGCAAGCAAAATCTAAACAGGAAACCCCAGAGTCCTCTGAAAACTCAGACATTATTACTAAAAATACTTACCGAGTACCCACATCCATCAGGCTATTTTTTTTTTTTTTTTTTTTTGCGGTATGCGGGCCTCTCACTGTTGTGGCCTCTCCCGTTGCGGAGCACAGGCTCTGGACGCGCAGGCTCAGCGCCCATGGCTCACGGGCCCCGCCGCTCCGCGGCATGTGGGATCTTCCCAGACCGGGGCACGAACCCATGTCCCCTGCATTGGCAGGCGGACTCTCAACCACTGCGCCACCAGGGAAGCCCCATCAGGCTATTTTGATGGAACCTGCTATCTGGGAGTTTGGGATCTAAGACAATATTGATCTATATAAAGAGAGTTCTTACACCTGGACAGAAGTATCTCCGACTATGTTCAGACATGAATGTAAATTTGCACAGGTGTGTGAGTGAGTGTGTGTGTGAGAGAGAGAAACACAGGCAGAGAGAGAGACATATACACACACAGAAAGAGAGAAAACCTTACTTACTTCCCATTAGGCAAATATCTACTAGAGATAAAGGGATGATAAAGATGAGCATGGTTTTGAAAGAGAGAATAGGTGTTTTGAAGCAAAGGGAACATGTTCTGAAATTAGGATTTCAGTATTGGGAACTCGATAGATCAAAATACTGGCAAAGTCACAATAGCAAATAAAAAATTTAAATACCAGAAATAAACCTAGGAAACAAGCAAGATCTATACAAAGAAAGCTTCACCAAGAGTGAGCTGTGACAGAGCGAGAGAGAGTCATGGACATATACACACTAACAAACGTAAGGTAGATAGCTAGTGGGAAGCAGCCGCATGCCACAGGGATATTGGCTCGGTGCTTTGTGACAGCCTGGAGGGGTGGGATAGGGAGGGTGGGAGGGAGGGAGACACAAGAGGGAAGACATATGGGAACATATGTATATGTATAACTGATTCATTTTGTTATAAAGCAGAAACTAACACACCATTGTAAAGCAATTATACCCCAATAAAGATGTTAAAAAAATTAACTAAATGAAGAGGCATAACGTTACATATTACATGTTCGTCCCAGCATTAGTTATGAAATGAATTATGAAGTGAGTTAATATACATGAATCATGGTGCCTGGCTCAGAGTAACTGCTTAATTGATGTCTGTCATTGTTGTGGTTTAAATGTGAAAGATTAAAGATGGAGATAAAGATTGATTCCAACAGAAGAGATTGACTAAATTATAATACATACATTTAGAACATAGAATATTTTATAACTGTTAGAATCATGCTTTTGAGGAATTTTTATGATGCAGGGGAATGTTTAAAGTAAAAGATCAAGTAGGGGAAAAAAGACAATATAAAGTTGTATATGCAGTAAGATCACATGTTCTTACACATTCTGTCAATTAAAAGTATCCACACACCTATATGCACACACACACATGAACATGCATGGGGGGAAAAGTCTGGAAAGCATTCCAAAATGTCTACAATGATTCTAAGTGGCAGGAATATGGACAGTGTTATAACTGTAAAGGTTAAGGGCACAAATGCTATTATCAGGTCCACCAGGGTTTGATTCCTGGCTCCCTGCTTGCTGTCATGTGACATTGATGAAGCTAATTAACCTCCGAGCCTCAGTTTCCTCATCTGTAAATTGGAAACAATATTACCTACCTCCAGACTTCCCTGGTGGTGCGGTGGTTAAGAATCCTGCTGCCAATGCAGGGGACATGGGTTCGAGCCCTGGTCCGAGAAGATCCCACATGCCGCAGAGCAACTAAGCCCGTGCACCACAACTACTGAGCCTGCGCTCTAGAGCCCACGAGCCACAACTACTGAGCCCGCGTGCTGCAACTACTGAAGCCCACGCACCTAGAGCCCATGCTCGGCAACAAGAGAAGCCACTGCAATGAGAAGCCTGTGCACCGCAACGAAGAGTAGCCCCTGCTCGCTGCAACTAGAGAAAGCCCGCACGCAGCAGCGAAGACCCAATGCAGCCAAAAATAAATAAATTTATTTATTTTAAAAAAGATATATCACCTACCTCCAAGGGGTTGCCCTGTGAATGCAATAGGATAATATATGCAAAGTACTTGGTAAATCTTGGCTATTATAACTTCAGATTGTACTATAAGTTTTTACTGTTTTCCAATTTTTCTATAATAAATGTTTAGACTTCATTTCTAGTCAGAAATAAGGATTTTTCTAAAGACAATAAAAATCTTCAGCAAGAAGGAAGAGGGGGTGGTGGTAGATAAGTGAATCCTTCTCCACCTTGAAGGGTGGGGCTACTTCTACATCATACATTCTTTTTTTTTAATGTCGGTTCATTGGTTTGTTTATTTGTTTATTTTTGGCCGTGTTGGGTCTTCGTTCCTGTGCGAGGGCTTTCTCCAGTTGCGGCAAGCGGGGACCACTCTTCATCGCGGTGCGTGGGCCTCTCACTATCGTGGCCTCTCTTGTTGCGGAGCACAGGCTCTAGACGCGCAGGCTCAGTAGTTGTGGCTCACGGGCCTAGTTGCTCCGCGGCATGTGGGAGCTTCCCAGACCAGGGCTCGAACCCGTGTCCCCTGCATCGGCAGGCAGATTCTCAACCACTGCGCCACCAGGGAAGCCCCATACGTTCTTATCAAGCTGAAATGGTCAGCTCTGTAGCTCAGTCAAGACAAATGCTATTTTATTCTGATGTTTTGTTCTAGTCTTGAAAATCTCTAAGGATAGAGAAAGCACAGCTTAGCACAGTTTCTGCCCAAAGGAAATGGTTAGAAAATAGCAGTTTTGTTGTTTTGGGTCTGATTTTACTGGGGTTTTACCTAAGCAGAAACTCACCTCCACTAATATAAGCCCACTTTTTTTTTTAATTGAGATATAATTGGCATGTAATTTTGTGTAAGTTTGACATGTATAACATTTTGATATGATACATTTATGTATTGCAGTACGATTGCCATCATAGCATTAGCTAACACCTATATTATGTCACATCATTATCTTTTCTTTTTTCATGGTGGGAATAATTAAGACCTAGTCTCTTTGATATTTAGAAGTTTGATGTTTATAATACAGTATTGTCTATAATCACAATACTGTGATTAGATCCCCAGGACTTATTTATCTACTAGTTGCAAATCTGTACACTTAACATCTCCCCAGGTCCCCAGCTTCCAGCCCCTAGTAACCACCGCCCTACTCTCTGTTTTTGTGACTTTGGCTTTTTTAGATTCCACATATAAGGGATATCATACAGTATTTGTCTTTCTCTGTCTGACTTATCTCACTTAGCCTAATGTCCTCAAGGTCCATCCATGTTGTTGCAGGATTTCCTTCTTTCTCATGGCTGTATAGTATTCCATTGTATGTGTGTGTGTGTATATACCACATCTTTATCCACTCACCTATTGATGGTCCCTTAGGTTGCTTCCATATCTTGGCTTTTGCAAATAATGCTGCAATAAACATGGGAGTGCAGATATCTCTTCAAGATCCTGTTTTCATTTCCTTTGAATATATACGCACGGGTGGAATTGCTATATCATGTGGTAGTTCTATTTTTAATTTTTTTCAAGAACCTCCATACTGCTTTCCATAGTTAAGCCCATTTGTTTGTTCTGTCTCTCACCCACTTAGGAGGCCCCTGATGCTCCTGAGATGAGTTCTTTGTGCTTTTGAAGGACACGTGGTTCATAATATTTTCCCTTGAGCCACACTATCTCCTCAGTAAGGATCTACCAACAGAAGGAAATGGCAGACACCAGAGAGGATGTCTCCATCATGTCAGACATCCCATGAACCCCCCCAAAAAATCTCTTCCACATCTGTGCTTGATTGTGGCAAAGTCCAAGACCCGTTATCAATGAGAAGGAAAACAAAGGAGGCAGGATGTGGCAAACAGGCATCTGCATTGCCAAAGACAGAGAAAGCCTAGGTCGCCAGGCTTCTCTTCCATTTACGGCCGTTCCTCGCCCCTGCCACCATGGTAGGAAGCCGATTGCGTGGCAGTTAGCTCTGAAGTTCAAAGAGAAAAGCTGGGAGAAGGAATTCAGATGAGGGAGGAGAGATTTAAGTCAACACAAAGAAGCATCACTTGAGTGTGCTCAGTTCCCTTAGAGAAGGTGGCACAGGACCTGGGAAATTTTCAGCTGACATTTCTCAAGGGTAGAAAGCAGGGAACGGGGATTCTCACACATTCATTCATTCAACAGTTTTTGTACACTTACTATGTGCCAGACACTGTGGCGACCAGGTAGATAAATACAGCTGACACTCTGGACATCTGTGAGCTAACAGGTTCTCGTGACTAAAAGCAGTCTACATGTTAGGTCAGCAAATTAAACACTGCTTCCCCTCAAGAATTCTGAATCACTTAAGAAATAAAACACAGGAAATAAAACAGAGGAGATGTTTGGAGCATGTGGCTTCAGACTCACAACCAAAGGGATCTACTCTGCCCCCAAATTGGGCAGAATTACCCAATCCTCCATGGGCAGCACAGGACAACCACCGCCTTCCCCTGCTTGTCGAGTGGGACAAAGTCTCAGCTCTTTGGCAACTTACATACGAGTCGGGGAAGGCAGACCATACGCAAGTTAGCACATAAACGAGATCGTTTCAGAGTGATAAGCACTGTGAAGAGAATAAACAGGGAAGTATGAGAGAAGGATTAGTGAGGGCAGGTGGTGAGGAAAACCTACTTTAGAAAGGGTGATGGGCAAAGACTAAAGGATAAGAACTAGCCAGCCATGGAAAGACCTGGACAGAGCCAGGAGGTGCAAAGGCCCTGTGGTGGAATAAGTTTTGTGTGTTCCAGGGACATGTGCTATGACATCTATGTCATCCACTTAAAACGGATTTAACTCCCCCAGGAAGGAATCCCAGAATAGGCCACAAAATAGAAAGGTAGGGGGCTTCCCTGGTGGCACAGTCGTTGAGAGTCCGCCTGCCGATGCAGGGGACACGGGTTCGTGCCCCGGTCCGGGAAGATCCCACACGCCACGGAGCGGCTGGGCCCGTGAGCCATGGCCGCTGAGCATGCGCGTTCGGAGCCTGTGCTCTGCAACGGGAGAGGCCACAGCAGTGAGAGGCCCGCGTACTGCAAAAAGAAAAAAAGAAAGGTAGGGCTCTGTTATCCAGTGGGATGTCACACAAGAGCTCTTAACAGACCATTACTTTGCTTTGGTCTCAAGCCAGCCTGCTCCCAGATTTAGCATCAATTCTTGGTTTACTCTTACTTCGACCGTCATTCCAAATTAGAACAATTACTCAAAGTTAATTTGGTCACTGAAGCTCGATCTGTTTTTGTCTGGATCCCAGTTTCCCTAGGCATTAATGACCTGTGCATTTAAATGGGGCTTACATTTCTACACAATAGCCCAGGATTCACTGGTTTTTATCCCTCCCTGCTAAATCAACTCCCCACAGAATTTCTTTCCATATTTCTAGGAGATGTTTCTCACATGCTCACACAGAAGTCTAATCTGCCATTAACACATGCAGGCCTGGCTCCTGCTTCCGGTGGGCTCTGGGGTAACCGCCAGGCACCCCCATGCTGATTCTAAGCCCTGCCACCATCTCTTGCCAGATCCTGCCAGTTTCCTTGGGCTCCATCATTGAGCCACTGGAGCCCTCACTGTGCAAAAGCTCTGTCACTTGGTCTTGTTTCTTTAAAAACAAAGCAGTGTACAACTTAGTGGGTTTTGGTATCAGTATATTCACGAGGTTGTGCAATCATCACCACTGTTTAATTCCAATAAATTTTTACCACCCCTAAAAGAAATCCCATTCCCGTTAGCAGTCACTCCCCATCCCCTTGTGCTCCCAGATCCTGGCAAGCACTAATCTATTTTCTGTCTCTGTGAATTTAGTTATTGTTGATATTTCATATAAATAGAATCATACATCATGTGATCTTTCATGTTTGGCTTTGTCAGGGAGGGGAAATTTTCCCCCTCTACCCCTCTTGAGTTCTTGTGGCTGGACTAATAATAAAATTGACACAAGACAGATTAACAGGAGAAAAAGAAACAAATTTTAATTCGTGCACACAGAGTTCTCTAGAAATGGGACCAAAGAAGTGGCCAAGGTAGGCAGCTTTTATACCTTTCAGACAAAGAAACAATAAATTTGTGAAGAAGCGACAGGACAAACTTAGGTTTTGGGTATTCAGTTAGTAAAGAATCTGAACAGGGTTTGGGCTTGGGCTAGTAAATTTTAAAAGAAACAAGGACATTTGAGTATTCCATTTGGGGGGCTGTTATAAATAATGCTGCTGTGAATACTCGTGTACAACTTTTGTGTGAACATAGGCTTTCCATTTTCTTGGGTATATACCTAGGAGTGGAATTGTCAGGTCATAGAGTAACTCTCTGTTTAACTTTTTGAGGAACTGTCAGTTGCTTTTTTTTCGAAAGCAGCTGCACCATTTTACATTCCCACCAGCAATGTATGAAGCTTCCAGTGTCTCCACATCCTCAGTAATACTTGGCATCGCCTGTCTTCGTTATTCTAGCCAACCTAGAAGGTATCTTGTTGTGGTTTAGATTTGCACTTCCCTGATGATTGATGAGATTGAGAATCTTTTCATGTGCTTATCGGCTGTTTGTATATCTTATCTGGAGAAATGTTTATTCAGATTCTTTGCCCATTTTTAATTGTTTGTCTTTTTATTGTTAAGTTGTAAGAGTTCTTTATATATTCTGGATACAAGTCCCTTATCAGATATCTAACTTGCACATATTTTCTCTTCTTTTAGTGGGTGGTCTGGGCCTTGTTTCTTTCACTTGCTTTGTGACCCTTGTTGGAGGGAACTGTCTCCGTGTTGCAAAGTTTTTAGCGAAACGCTTCCTTTTTCGCCTGTAGCCTTTCTCTCCTTTGCCTTGCGATGTGAACATTAGGCTGGCAGTAGATTCAAAGGCAGACACTGTGAGGGTTCAGGCTCTGTGCTCAACTCCTGGGTTCAGGTCCCAGCTCTATCCCTTCACCTAATTTCTCTGGGTCTAGGTTTTCCCACCTCTACAACAGGAATGTTAACGCAGACCTCTCTGCATTGTTTTCAGAATTACACGAGATAATGCTGGGCCCTTTTATACTCATCTCAGTTAAGTCTCACCACCAACCTGTGTTGTAGGTACTATTATCCCCATTTTGCAAGTGAGGAAAACTGAGGTTCAGATCCATCCCTCCAAGGCTTTATTCTCCTTTAGGTTCAGCTGCTACCATATTAAGGATCCATATATCTATTGTATAACGTCTGTAATAAAATTGGGCAGAGCACAATTCACATACACACATACAAATGTTGGGAGGGGAGGTTCCATTTAAGTGAAAAATCGCCAGTGACTTTGGCCTATAAAGTGAAGGCTAAAGAACTAAAATTCCTTCATGAGTGCTTGACCTCGAGCCCAAAACTCTTTCTTCTGGTCATTCAGACAGCAAACCCGTGTCTGCCATTCTAAGGCAGAAGCCCACCCTTCGGAACTCTGACACAGAAAGTTAGGTGACTCAGTTTACCCTTGTTCTGCCAGTACCAAAATAACAGGTCGTCTTGGTTGGTCAGAAAGTTATGCTGGTCGATGGTTTTGTTTTGGGGTCTGTCTGCTTTGCTTGTGGATTTGTTTGGTTTTCTGACCTCATATAAGGGAATTAAAGGAACCCTAAGTGCCCTCCATTAGGGACTAGAAATGGAGTGCTGAGTAAAGAGAGACGTGGTGTCTGCCCTCATGGAGCTCACAGTAACACACACTCAGGTCAATAAGCAACAGAGTCAATAACCGTGAGTCACACCAAGAGCTGTTGACCAAGAAAACGCAGAAGCCTGCAAATAAGAAAAGAGTTCATTGGGATGTTAGGAATTGCAATTCAGGAGACATAGATTCAGATGAAACTGAAAGAATGTTCCAGGGAAGAGAAAGAGTCAGGGACTTATAAAGGCAAAAACCACAAGGCTGTTAAAGCTGTCTGGCAGGAATTATGATTGATTCTGACTCAAGAAAGGAAATAGCTTGTCCTGAAGGGATGCACTGACATGAGTTATTTTAGGGTAAGTGTCTGATAAGTATCTGGAGTTTCTGGAACAGCAGGCAGATGTTCTGGACGCTACATTAAGACGTAAGTGGTTGAATCTAAAGAAGAGTGGATATATGTATATGTATAACTGATTCACTGTGCTGTACACCTGAAACTAACACAATATTGTAAATCAACTCTACTCCAATAAAAATTTAAAAAAAATTTTTTTTTAAAAATCACCTTCTTTGCAACCATAATTCAAAAGGAGTCATGTACCACAATGTTCATTGCAGCTCTGTTTACAATAGCCAGGACATGGAAGCAACCTAAGTGTCCATCAACAGATGAATGGATAAAGAAAATGTGGCACATATATACAATGGAATATTACTCAGCCATAAAAAGAAATGAAATTGAGTTATTTGTAGTGAGGTGGATGGACCTAGAGTCTGTCATACAGAGTGAAGTAAGTTAGAAAGAGAAAAACAAATACCGTATGCTGACACATATATATGGAATCTAAAAAAAAAAAAAGGTCATGAAGAACCTAGGGGCAAGATGAGAATAAAGACGCAGACCTACTAGAGAATGGACTTGAGGATATGGGGAGGTGGAAGGGTAAGCTGTGACAAAGTGAGAGAGTGGCATGGACATATATACACTACCAAATGTAAAGAAACTGATAGCTAGTGGGAAGCAGCCGCAGAGCACAGGGACATCAGCTGGGTGCTTTGTGACCACCTAGAGGGGTGGGTTAGGGAGGGTGGGAGGGAGGGAGACGCAAGAGGGAAGACATATGGGAACATATGTATATGTATAACTGATTCACTTTGTTGTAAAGCAGAAACTAACACACCATTGTAAAGCAATTATACTCCAATAAAGATGTTAAAAAAATATCACCTTCTTTGAGAAAAGGTATTATATTAGCAAACAACATTAAGAATAGGGAATTATGCGTTATGTTGATTATGTCTTTGTTCTCAGAAGAATGATAATTGACCTGGATATGGTTAAACAAGTAATATTATGAAATAATTCACATGCAAAGGAGGTAGAAAGATTAAATAAAATGCATGACTGTTAAAAAAAAAAAGACATAAGTGGTCAAAGTTCAGATTCCATCCAGGCTGAGATGTGCATAAGCCACACTTTCTTAGCGGCCTTGAGAGCTCTCTTAGCAATACCAGCTCCATTTTGATTGTGCTTTTCCAGAAGGAAACAGACCAGGGCTGAGTCAGAGCCTAGATCAAGGGACCTACTTAGGATGGGGTGACCTGAGAAGGCTGCCCTGAGGAAGTTGACCTGTAAGCTGAGACAGGAAGAATGAGCAGACATTGGCCACATGGGACGGACAGGGAAGAGAGCTCCAAGCAGAGGAAATAACCCAGACGAGGACCAGGGCCAGGAAGGAGGTAGGGGGTGAGCAGGGAGGAGAGCTCCAGAAGAGGCTGGAGAAGCATGCCACGGGCCAGGCCTTGGAGGGCTTGGAAGGCCACAGTTGAGAATGAGAATATGAGTCTCTCCCCAGGGGCAAGGGGAGCCAACGATGGGAGGCCGCTCAGAGCTTCCAGTCCCATCCCCTCACATGCTATCAGATATCAGGAGCTTTCCAGAAAAGCCACTTTCCACTAAGGTGTCACTGACTGCTAAGGCGTCACTCTGCTACCTGTCCCAAGTGACAGAAATGCACCTTCTGTGCCTTACCAAGGAGGAAGGGGACTTAATGGTGGAACTCTTGATTTTTATTGAGGTCTTTTTTTCTTAACACTGGGAAAAATCATGAAGGAGAGCAACTGGGCAAGGGGATGTGGACTCTACCAAAGTATATTTAATAGCTCATTTGTTTTCATCTTCCTCAGTTGGCATATGACATAATAATATCAATATAATAGCTCATACTTATTGGTATTATTTCCCAACCACTGGTCTAAGCACCTACGTGCATTAATTTACTGAATCCATAATGACCAGGAAGCCAAAATAAAAAATAACTGACAATGTCTTCCATTGTTATTATTTGGTGTTTGGGGGCTAGTTTTATTTGAGGGTGAACGTGGAAATTCTGAGCACGTTTGGTGTTAGAAAAAAAAAAGAAAATGAATGAGTTTTTGTCAGAGAGATCAGTAGCTCAGATGAGAGATATATTTGCCCCAGTTTTTTAATCAGTGGCCAAATTTTTATTAGAATCAAGTCAGCTCTCTGGTGCTGGGTTATCAATAATGCATTAAATCTAGCTCTTGGGTTTTGGGGGACATAATGAAGTAGTTATTGTAAGGGCTTTGTCAGTGAATTTACTGTCTTTTGCTTAAGTTTGTAGCCCCTTAGCAAGTTGCCTTTGACAACAGAAACATTATTTGCTTCCCTCTCTCTGAGTCTCAGTGTTCTCATCTGTAAAATGGAGGATAAAACGTCTTGCTCCCATGAGGTTACTGTGAAGGTGCAATTATATGATGCACATAAAGTGATTAGGTCAGGACCTGGCCTGTACTAATCTATGGTTACTTAAAATATTAGCATTGGGAACTTCCCCAGTGGCACGATGGTTAAGAATCCACCTGCCAATGCAGGGGACACGGGTTCAACCCCTGGTCTGGGAAGATCCCACATGCCATGGTGCAGCTAAGCCCGTGCACCACAACTACTGAGCCTGCACTCTAGAGGATAAGCACTCCATAAATATTATCTGTTATTTTAGCATGATAATTCATTATTGTAACTATCATAGCCCCTGGTTTCACCTCCAGCCTCATCTCATGTTCCTTCCTCTCTCTCTCTCTCTCTCCCTCCCTTCCTCCCACCACCCCATTTTTCTTACCTTAGTAATATTCTGTAATCTTGTTTATTTGCATGTTTGAGTATTTATTTTCAGTCTTTACCAGAATGTAAGCTCCATGAGGGCAGGGAACAGTGCCTGGCACATAGCTGGCGCTTAATAAGTAGCTTTTCAGTGAATGAATGAATGAATGAATGACTGTCCATCAGGATAGTGGTTCTCAACTCTTCTCACAATGACCCGAGAAGCTTTCCAAAAAATACTGATTCTGGAGTCCTATCCCCAGAGATCCTAATTCAGTTGATCTGGGATGGAGCTTGGGCACAGGAATTTTTATGGGCATTTTTGGGACCATAGGCAATTCTAAGGTACAGCCACCAATATAGGGAATATAAAAAGTATAACTTGAGAGAGTTTCAGTGCAAATCTTCACCTGACAGCCACCCCATAGGTGATGCTGTCTCAGCTGGTATCATCATGTGGAATGCAGCAGGAGTTCTGCTGTAAAGACCAGAGGGAATAGACAAAGTACTTTCCGTATTTTCCTGGCTCAGGACAAGAGAGCAGCTGTATCATTGGTGTAAAGTGCCACAAATTCCCAGAACACTGGACCCATTGGTGTTCAACTCCAGTTACCACAATTTACGGGGTTATTCTGGGTGTCTCCTTGGAAGTGTGGATGCCGGAAATTACCTGTACATTCTGACAGGTAGCCAGGAGGCTTGGCTGCATGGCCTCACAACACAGTCTTGCTGGTCCCCGCTGCAGTCTTCCTGAGATTGGGCATAGAGACAGTCTCCCTCATTTCTGGCTCCTGAACAACTTTCCTGCCAGGGTATTTGCGTATCATGTGTCCATCCAGGGGAGGGACGTATAAATAAGCTTGAAATTACTAGACTCAGTGAGCATGACGTCACTAGTATTTACTACAGGAGAAAGGAACTTGTCCACTTTTCTGTCCAAGTGTGACCTTTGCTGGCTCGAGGCAGCTGACCAAGACCTGGAAGCTCTTTTTAGGTTTTGTAATGACTTATATTTTGCCAGCACAAGCCCAGGCTCACAGAAAAGGGAAAAGGCACCACTGGGGACTCGAGCACCTTATAAAATGTGTGAGGACAGCCCATTTGTTCTACATGCTGAGAAACGTTCATTTGACTCGCAGTGGAAGATAAAAACCGGAAAGAATCTAAAGGTCCTTCATTTTTTTTAAAAAAATAAATTTATTTATTTATTTTTTGGCTGTGTTGGGTCTTCGTTGCTGTGCGCGGGCTTTCTCTAGTTAAGGCGAGCGGGGCCACTCTTCCTTGCAGTACACGGGCTTCTTACTGCGGTGGCTTCTCATTGCGGTGGCTTCTCCTGTTGCGGAGCACAGGCCCCAGGCCCATAGTTGTGGTTCTGGGCTCTAGAGCGCAGGCTCAGTAGTTGTGGCGCATGGGCCTAGCTGCTCCGCGGCATGTGGGATCTTCCCCGACCAGGGCTCAAACCCTTGTCCCCTGCATTGGCAGGTGGATTCTTAACCATTGCACCACCAGGGAAGTCCCTCTATAGGTTCTTTCTAACATACTTTGCAGGGTGAACAGAGACAGCGAATTGCTATCTAGCACCTTAAAATAAGGGTCATCGGTTTATGAAATTATGAGGAAGTCTCACAGCTTGGAAAGGAACTCTGGGCAATATCCAAATGCCACAAATCTAAGTTAAAAGACAATGAACATGGACATGGAGAGAGGGTGTGACTTACAAAGGGTAACATGAGAGAATTTCTTCTTTTTAGTTGAAGTATAGTTGATTTAGAATGTTGTGTTAATTTCTGCTGTACAGCAAAGTGATTCAGTTATATATATATATATATATATACACACACATACATATATATACATTCTTTTTTATGTTCTTTTCCATTATGGTTTATCATGGGATATTGAATATAGTTCCCTGTTCTATACAGTAGGACCTTGTTGTTTATCCATTCTATGTATAATAGCTCACATCTGCTAACCCCAACCTCTCACTCCATCCCTCTCCAAACCCCTTCCCCCTTTGCAACCACAGTCTGTTCTCTATGTCTGTGAGTCTGTTTCTACTTCATAGATAGGTTCATTTGTGTCATATTTTAGATAACACATATAAGTGATATCATATAGTATTTGTCTTTCTCTTTCTGACTTACTTCGCTTAGTATGATATTCTCTAGGACCATCCATGTTGCTGCAAATGGCATTATTTTGTTCTTATGGCTGAGTAATATTCCATTGTGTGTGTGTGTGTCTGTCTGTCTGTCTGTGTGTTTGCCACATCTTCTTTATCCATTCATCTGTTGATGGACATTTAGGTTGTTTCTATGTCTTGGCTGTTGTGAATAGTGCTGCTGCTATGAATATAGGGGTGGTGCATGTATCTTTTTGGAATTATAGTTTTGTCTGGATATATACCCAGGAGTGGGATTGCTAGACCATATGGTAATTCCATTTTTAGTTTTCTGAGGAACCTCCATACTGTTTTCCATAGTGGCTATACCAACTTACATTTCCACCAACAATGCAGGAGGATTCCCTTTTCTCCACACCTTCCATGAGAGAATTTCTTTGTGGTGATGGTCACTCCAATCCACGTGGGACAAAATTTCATAGAACAATACACGCACCAAAAAAAAAAAAAAAAAAAAAAAAGGAGTACATGTCAAAACTGGTGAAATCTGAATAAGGTCTATAACTGAGTTAATAATATCATACCAATGTCAATTTCCTGGTTTTGACCAAGTAGTATGGTTACTTAAAATATTATCATTGGGGACTTCCCCAGTGGCACAACGGTTAAGAATCCACCTGCCAATGCAGGGGACATGGGTTCGAACCCTTGTCTGGGAAGATCCCACATGCTGAGGAGCAACTAAGCCCATGCACCACAACTACTGACCCTGCTCTCTAGAGCCCTCGAGCCACAACTACTGAGTCCATGTGCCATAACTACTGAAGCCCGCACGCCTAGAGCCTGTGCTCCGCAAGAGAAGCCACCGCAATGAGAAACCCGCGCACCGCAACAAAGAGTAGCCCCAGCTTGCTGCAACTAGAGAAAGCCCGCATGCAGCAAAGAAGACCCAATGCAGCCAAAAATAAATAAATAAATTTATTTTTAAAAAGTATATATATATATATCATCATTAGGGGAAGCTTGGTGGAAGGTACATGGGAACTCTTGGTATTATCTTTGTAACTTTTTGTGAAACTTAAACTACATCAAAATAAAAGTTATGAGACTTCCCTGGTGGCGCAGTGGTTAAGAATCCACCTGCCGATGCAGGGGACACGGGTTCAAGCCCTGGTCTGGGAAGATCCCACATGTCACGGTGCAGCTAAGCCCGTGCACCACAACTACTGAGCCTGTACTCTAGAACCCATGTGCCACAACTACTGAGCCGGTGTGCCACAGCTACTGAGCCAGTGTGCCACAACTACTGAAGCCCTCATGACTAGAGCCCATGCTCCACAACAAGAGAGGCCCTTGCAATGAGACGGCCGCCCACTGCAGCGAAGAGTGGCCCCTGCTCGCTGCAACTAGAGAAAGCCCATGTGCAGCAACGAAGACCCACGCAGCCAAAAATAAACAAAAAATAAATAATTAATTAAAAATATATGTTTAAAAAATAAATAAAAGTTATAATTTAGGGAAAAAGACAATAGAACAGGAGAAACTGGGAGAAAATTTTGCAGCACACCTAACAGATTAATGTATATTATCTTCTGTGCTATTCATAGAGTTGCCACTAGCCATGTGACTATTGAGTATTTGAAATAGTGCCGTAGTTTTTAATGATAATAGTTTGGAGTGTTGGGTTAAATAAAATATATATTATTAAAGTTAAGTTCGTCTTTTTTTTTTTTTTGTGGTACGCGGGCCTCTCACTGTTGTGGCCTCTCCTGTTGCAGAGCACAGGCTCCGAACGCTCAGGCTCAGCGGCCATGGCTCACGGACCCAGCTGCTCCACAGCATGTGGGATCTTCCCGGACCGGGGCACAAACCCGTGTCCCCTGCATTGGCAGGCGGACTCTCAACCACTGCACCACCAGGGAAGCCCAAGTTTGCCTTTTTAATGTGGCTACCAGCAAATTTTAAATTACATATGTGGCCCCCATTATATTTCTTTTTTACACTGCTGATCTATAATATATAAAAAGTTCCTGCAAATCAATAAGAAGACAAACCAATAGAAAACTAGACAAAAGATACAAGTATAAAATTCATCAAGAAGAAATACATTTGACAAATAAACATCCATACATATATTTGTTAATTCAACAAGTATTTACTGATCTCCAGGCACTGTATTAGTCACCAGGGAGAGTTTTACATAAACTCATCTGAGAAGGCCTCTCTTAGGAGGTGACATTTGAGTGGAAGTGTGAATTTGACTTAGTTTCATTATTAATCAAGAAATGTTATTTAGAGATTCTTTTTCACCGGTTAAAATAGATTGATAATATACAGTGTTAGCAAGGTTGTGGAGGAAAGGACACTTAAATACTGTTAGTGGGAATATAAATTTATATAGCTTTTTTGCAATGCGATTTGACTATGTCTCCAAATGTAAATACATCTATCCTTTGACTCTGTAATCCCGTTCCTAGGAATCCATCCTAAGCGGCTCAAATGTGTACAAAAAATATGAATGAGGGTGTCCACTGCAGCATATTATGTAACTGCCACAAACTTTAAATAACTGAAATGTCTTTTGGTGAGGTGTGACCATTTAAGTGACTACTACAAACCCATTAAAAAGAATGAGACAACTATACTTGCAACTTTTCTGAAAGTTTGAAGTTGTTTGAAAACAAAAAGTTACCCACCAAAAATGCATCATGACAAATTAAGATTTTCCCCAAGAATCAAGGATAATGCAATATTAGGGAGTTTATCAATATACTTTAAATCATGACTGGAGAAAGAAAACAGGAATGAGATAGACCCAGAAGCACTAGCTTGGAAAGCCTCCCACCCTATAACAAGTGGAAAAAAGCAACTTTCAGAACAAATATAGTATAATACTATTCACATTTTTAACTAAGAGGAAAAGGAAAAAATGAAAAACTCTGAGTGAGAGAGAGAACCAAACTAGCTACGTGACTTTGGGCAAATCATTTTAACTTCTCTGTGCCTCAATTTTCCCATCAGTAAAATGAAAACAAAGCATCTGCCTCACTGGGTTGTTATGAGGACTAATGAGATAACCCTTGAAAAGTATTTAACACAGTGTCTGGTACATAATAAATGCTCAATAAATGTTATCTGTTACTATCATTTTGTCAAAGAAAAACTCAGAGGCCAAAACAACTAGAAAAGAAAAGATTTTATTTGAAAAGAAATACAAGGAAGTCCAGCCTCAAAATGACCAGCCAGCCAAATAAAAAGCACAGCACAAGTATTTAAAGGAAACAAATGCAAAATTGCCAAGGTTACCAAGTTTTACATTAATCTGTTCGTGATTAAAAAGCAAAGCAGAACAGTATCTTTCTCAAAAGATTACATATCCACAAAAGAAGTGACCTGTGTTTAGGCATCCATATAGCAAAAGGCAAGGATGAAATTCTTTGCCAAGACTTAGGGGATATACTCAAGGTTTCAATATCAGAGGGATGCGGGCTAGATAGACTAACCTGTTGTTCTTGGTTTAATCTCAGGATACAAATTGCTATTTCTTTCTCATGACTGTGATACGTGATGTGCTTAGTGATAATGAAAACAGGAGAAAGTGTCAGTTGTTTTCGTTTCATATTATTCATGGGAAAAAAATCTAGAAGCAAACATACCACACTGTTATCTTTGGGAAATAGAATTGGGAGAAGAGCTTACTATTTACTGCATATGTTTCTGTAGCATTTGAATGCTTTACATGTTCACAAATTTCATTCATAATTTGTGAAAGAACTAAGAAGATCATATAAATTTTAAATATTGAAGCCATCCCTTGTTTCTTTCTAGTTCCTCCACAGCAGATGGGATAGTTTGCTTTTTAAGCTCTTCAGAAAAAGATTTATAAACCGTGCATTTTCTCTAAAAGCCATTTCTACCACTTCAGTCTGTAGCATCTGCCAGGAGACACTTAATATGCAATTCCAGTTGGGAGAGAAAAGAATTACAGCCAATGAATTGGGGAGGGGGGGTAATTAATCCTTTCCTGCTTCGTTGTTAGATGATGACCCTGAAGCGCAAGCCCCACACCAGTGAAGTCCTGTAGAGTAGAAATCTGGGAGTTCTAAAATATCCCACCCTCATCCCTCCCCCCATATCCTTACATCTACCCAGCAGATTTACCCATGGGCAGCCCCTTCTTCAAGAACCAGAGGAAGAAACGGATTCATTAGAGGACTCCTGGGGAGAAAAGAGTCCACAGTTAATACTGAAAGAGGCTTTTCATCTGTTTTTCAAGCTAACCATGGACCCATTCCTGGAATGACTCAACATCTCCCTTATGAGCCCCAGAGGGATGGTGAATTGCAGAGAGGAGGGTCACATACAGGATGCCAGACTGGCAACAGGTGATGAAGGTTGGGCAGGATTTGCTCGTGTCTTGCACTCAAATCCCCCTTAACCAGGCACCAGCATGACTCTTCTGACCTGCAGCAGACAAGTCAAGTGGCCTGGGTAGCCCCCACCTCACCTGTGCTCATGGACAATTCACAGATGTAGACACACCCTTCAACATGGCACACACTGGCTGTCCTTCCCACTTCCGTGGTCACTGCTGTTGAGAACATGAAACTGGCTTTTCATCCAAACAGCCAAGAGTTGGCAATGTTTGTGGGGAGATTGGCGGGGGGTGTCTCATTATTTTTTCTCTGGTTACAGCAAAACACAAACATCACCAGAACTAATCTGAAAACTGGGTTTTCCAAGGTAGCATGATAGAATAATGATCATTTTGGGAGAGTCTGAATCTACATAATTTTAAACTGATCATGAACTCACAATCTGGGGTTCTAGGATTCTATGCACTGACTTTGATTGTGAAGCCTCTAAAACAAAGTTTCCCAAACTTGGGTCCCCAGATTCTATTCTGTCAAGGGGTAGAGATTGATCACCTGTAATTCTGATAAGTAGCCCAGATGATTCTATTGCACACCAAGGATCTCAGCTTTAGAAGAAGAATAAAACAGGCAGTGGCAATTCACAATTAAAGGTAACATGTATTGAGCATATAGTATGTCCTGGACCGATGCTAACCACTTTGCCTGCATTAACTCATTAGCACCTCTCATAGGAAGGAGGTGTTATTACCGTTGCTCCCAACTTACAGATGAGGACACCAAGGCTTAGAAAGCTTGGTAATTTGCTCTAATTCTCACAGCTGATAAGATGTGGAATTTGAACTCAGATCTCTCTGCGTTTAGAGCCCATACTCTGTGACACACTTCCTTGGGTTAAATCTTAAGGTGGTAAGCATCTTGACCTTGCAGGGTGTTAAGGATAGCTCTCTAGACCAAAGCTTTTCAGTCCTGAGACTGCCAAATACTGTGGCAGCAACCCAAGTATCCATCAGTGAATAAGGAGATAAACAAAATGTACTCTATCCATAAAATGGAATGTTAGCCTTAAAAAGGAAGGAAATTCTGACACATGCTACCACATGGATGAACCTTGAGGACATTACGCTAATTGAAATAAGCATAAAAAGACAAATATTCTATGACTCTACTCGTATAATGTCCCTAGCATAGTCAGATCTATAGAGACAACATAACATGCCGGTTGCCAGGGGCTGGAGGGTGGGAAGAATGAGGAGTAGGTGTTGAATTGAGTGCAGAGTTTTAGTTTGAGACGATTGATTATGGTGATGTTTGCACAGCAGTGTGAATGTACTGAGTGCCGCTGAACTGTACACCAAAAATGGTAAATCTTATGTTAGGCACATTTTACCACAATTTAAAAAAACTGGTGTCTGGTTCCTGCACCAGTTAAATCAGAGTCTCTGCAGAATAGGGCCCAGCTATCTGTATTTTTTAGAAATATACTATCCAAGTGTTTCTAATGGGCACCCAGAGTTAAGAACTCCAAGAATTCAGCGTACAGAATTCTGGAGCTCACCCTGCTGGCAGTCCCTGGAATCGTTGCAAGTTCTCACTCTCCCATTCACACAAGAGGCCTAAAAGCAGGACTCGCTGGGAAAGGCGAATCTCCCAGCCTGTTGCTGACTAAGGTGGCTGGGTCCAAGCATTAATGGAAGGTCCTGGAAGCAGAAAGCTCTGTGGTATACTGGGTGCTTCTCTGGCTTGTAGTTGCCTGCATATTCCTCATTCACCTTAAGAGTCGACGAAGAAGGGTGATTATTACTGAAGTACTGAGCTTTCAGGATCAAGAATAGAGTTCCCACGGAAACCTACAGTTCACGGCATGGATCAGGTCACTCTGTCCCTAACATATAAGTGTATATTTCCGGTCTTATTTGGGCTGCAGGATGACTTTTGGGGAATTCTCAGCAATGGGAGTTACGATAAAGAGAGCTTATTAGAAGAGAGAAGAATGGCATCTGGCCTCCAGCTCAGCAGCAAGGATTCTCTGAGCACCTCTACTTTGCCTGGGACTCCAAGATGCCCTCAATGAACTCATATTCTTTAGGGAAACGGATGTATTCATTCAGCCAATACTTACTTCTTGAGTCCCTGCAATGGCCCAGACATTGCTCAAAGGGGCACAGAATCTGATTCTGGGCCTTTGCACAAGGATAATCTGCTGAGCCCAGTGATACCCTGCAGTTGCTGGATCATGGGGAAGCCTGGGGGAACTCAGAGGAGAGGCCAGGATGGCTGGGACACTGGGGACGGGTAGCTGCTGTTTACCAACCAGTACGAAAGTATTCCAATATTTTAACAGCTGGGAAAGCTGTATGAGTGGGTGCCAGATGAATGGCAGCTTGGCTTGGGCAAAGAGGTGAACAGTTCAGCCAATGTCCCT
The DNA here is from genome assembly GCF_964374135.1 of Grampus griseus. Taxonomy (NCBI): domain Eukaryota; kingdom Metazoa; phylum Chordata; class Mammalia; order Artiodactyla; family Delphinidae; genus Grampus; species Grampus griseus. The sequence goes on along the minus strand of NC_139006.1, from coordinate 9,816,048 downwards.
GACCTTCTTGTGTAGGAACGGGCAATCTTTTTCTGTCGTAGACCAACTAGTAAATATTTTAGGATTTGGTAGACAGTATGCTCTCTGTCCCAGCTACTCAACTCCATCGTTGTAACATAAAAGCAGCTACAGACAGTAGTAAACAAGTGGTTGTGACTGCATTCCATACAGACTTTGTTTATAAAAACAGCAGGCTGGATTTGGCCTATGGGCCATAGTTTGCAAACCCCTCTTCTAGTGGATGAGACAGATATACCCATTCATCCTTTCATCATACAAATATTTATCGCGCATCTTCTACATGACAAATATTGCACTGGGCACTGGTATACTGTGCTGAACAAGTTGGAATGGTCCCTGCCCACAAAGCACTTAATGGGAGAGGCCAAATCAGTCTGTTCAATATGCTACGGTAAATATTAAGATGAAAGTAATCAGGAAATACAGAAGAGGAAGTTAACTCAGACTGGGAGTTCAGGGAAGACTTCCTGGAGGAAGTGGTAACCGTGCCACCTGCTCAGATCAGCCTGGGAAGCCATATCTTTCCCTGTGGGTTGTCATCACCAGCTCTTCCCTTGTGTCCTCCAGTCTCTGAACAGCTACAATGATGGAGACATCGAAGGATCCAAGCGGCTTGGGAGGAATGCCAAGTGGGTGGCCTTCGCCTCCATCATTATTGGCCTTCTCATCATTGCTATTTCTTGTGCAGTTCACTTCGCACGAAAGTAAGTAGGCTTTTTTAATCCCTCCCAATGTAAAATGTCTTTTCTTTTTTGTTTTTTTTTTTTAATTTATATATTTGGCTGCACCAGGTCTTAGTTGCAGCACGTGGGATTTTTAGCTGCGGCACGCGGGATCTTTTAGTTGCAGCATGCAGGATCTTTAGTTATGGCATGTGAACTCTTAGTTGCAGCATGTGGGATCTTTTAGTTGCAGCATGCAGGATCTTTAGTTATGGCATGTGAACTCTTAGTTGCAGCATGTGGGATCTTTAGCTGCGGCATGCGGGATCTTTTAGTTGCAGCATGCAGGATCTTTAGTTATGGCATGTGAACTCTTAGTTGTGGCATGTGGGATCTTTAGTTGTGGCATGTGATCTCTTAGATGCAGCATGTGTGATCTAGTTCCCCGACCAGGGATGGAACCCAGGCCCCCTGCATTGGGAACATGGAGTCTTAGCCACTGGACCACCAGGGAAGTCCCCTAAAATGCCTTTTCTTGAATGTCCACTGGAGTCAACAAGGATAGGTTAGATTGTGCTTAGTAACAAACAATCCCAAACAAAAGGTTTTGATTTTTCCTCACTGCTGTTCCATGGGCCTTGTAGGTTTGCGGAAGGTCTCTCTTCCACACAGTCACTCAGGGTCCAGGCTATCTGAAACTCCACCATCTTATAGCTGCTCTATCTAAAACAGGAGTCAACAAACTTTTCCTTTAAAGGGCCAGATAGTAAATATTTTAGGCCACTGTCAGCATCTCAGTCGCAACTACTTAGCTCTGCCATTTTAGCACAGAAGCAGCCATATCCGATCTGTAAATGGATGGGTGTGGCTGTGTTCAATAAAACTTTATTTATAAAAACAGGGAGCTGGCCCATGGGCCATAGTTCTCCAACCTCTGATCTAGAGCATGAGGGCTTCTCAAGCTAAGACAGGGGACAGAAAAACCAGAGAATCCCACGTGGGTTTTCACTGCCTCAGCCCTGGAGTGACACATGTCACTTAGGCTCATAATTGATTGGCTAACACCAGTCACATAGTTCGACCAAACTGTAAGAGAGTGAGAACTGTAGGGCAGTAAGTGGAATATTTAGGTTATTGCTTGCTCTGCCTTAGCATCTAATCTGCTAAATGATTTGCTACATGACGTTGCATCCAACTAGCCTAACTATTCTTAGTTTAAGAGCAGAAGGGTCTCCACAGATGTTTGGTATTTTCCGTGAGCTCTCATCTCATAAAGAGATGGGTGCTGTTGATGTTTCTCTCTGGATTTGGACAAATTTATTCTGATTTCTCCAACCAGCTGAGATGGGCTCCCTCTGCTAGAATCAATGATACTTTCCATCAGAGGTTTGCCAGAGGGCAAGGTAGTGTGATGGACAACCAAGACCTGGAAATGGCAAGTACAGATTCATCTCTGTCTCACTGCGTAACTCCTAGCAAAACAGATAAGAACTCAGAAATCCTTTCACTCTTCTGTCAGAGCAGCACTGTTCCTCCTACACCGTTTCCCTCAAGCTGAGAAGATCAGTCTTTCTGACTTGGTTTCAGGAAGGGCCCACTGGGTGGATAAGAGAGGAGCGGCACACCCTTTAGCCTGCCAGGTCAGCCAACCCCACCTTGGCAACCAAGAGTGTAGTGGATGTCACAGTAGGTCAGCTTCCTAACAGGCAAGCCAAATCCGTGAGCAATCGGGCAGTTGGGTGGAGGGGGGAGATGTCAAAATACAAAGAGTCATAAAGGAAAAAAATAGATGGCTTTGGCCAAAGAGAGGAGAAAAGGACACTAAAATATCAAAGGAACCTCAAACTTTCTTGCCTGCAAGATGGCAAATTGATGATGTTGGTGTGTGAAGGAAAAGACAGTTGAAAGATAGATGTGAACACACCAACTTTCCTCTTAAGGAAAGCGTAATGTGCTTGTGTGTGTGAGCACAGGGCTGTGAGCTGTGGAGTTAATGGTGCGGGTTTGGGACCAGACTTCCTGGACACAAGTACCCCCTTTACCACTTACTTACGGTGAGACCATCAGCCAACTGCTTACCTTTCTCAGCTTCAGTTTCTTCCTCTGTCAACTGGGGATTATAGTAGCACCCATTTAATAAAGCTGTCGTGAAGGCTGATGAGAATGTGTATAGGTTGGCATCTGTTCCTTAGTAGTACAGAAAAGATACAAACCATTTATTCTATTATTACTACGGTTGTCAACATGACTGGGGGAGGACATCAGAGTTTAAAATGCTACTAAATAGAGTTCAAGGCTTTGTACATATGAGCCGAGCTCAAAGGACGGTGTTCCAGGGGAACGAGGCCAAGTCCTGGCCCGACTCCTGGGGACTTGTGAAAATACATACTGCCCAGATCGGTGTTTGAGCTAAGTGGTTATAATAATAGCAGCTGACACTGACATAGAACTTACCATATGCCAGATACTGTTCTAAGCTCTTATATGAATTAACCCTCACCGAGTCCTCACAGCAACCCCATGAAGTAGGTAGTATTATCCCCATTTTTGCAGATGAAGAAACTGAGGCTCAGAGAAGTGAAGTGACTTGCCTGCTGTCTCACAGCTAATAAGTTGTAACGGTGGGTGTTAAGCCCGGCATAATCTGGCTCTGGAAACTGTCCTCAGCCAAACACCGCACAGCCTCTAAGCTAGTACGTCCTTTCTAGTACATCCGCTAACAAAGGCCAGTGGACGGCGCTCACCTTGTGGCTAACTCGAGAATTATTTATACGGTGCTGGTGCGGTGAGATTCCAACCTACCACAAGAATGGGATGAGTTAGGGCCCAGGGTAGCAAAATCAAAAGGCTGCAGGGGTTAGGCAGGGAATGTCCACGCGTGAAGCAGCCTGGTCGCAGGACCAGGTAGGTAGCAGTAGGTAGCAGTAGGTAGCAGTGGGGGCGGTGGTGCGAGGAGAGAGTGCAGTTTATGGGGAGCAGCCAGCACTCTGCTCCGGCTACTCGTCACCGCTTGGAATGCAGATCTCATGGGCCCATTTTCCAGAAGACATTGAAAAGCTCGGTCTTCATTTAAAATCTGATTTTTAGATTTTTTTTTTTCTTGCGGTACGCGGGCCTCTCACTGTTGTGGCCTCTCCCGTTGTGGAGCACAGGCTCCGGACGCGCAGGCTCAGCGGCCATGGCTCACGGGCCCAGCCGCTCTGCGGCATGTGGGGTCTTCCCGGACCGGGGCACGAACCCGTGTCCCCTGCATCGGCAGGCGGACTCTCAACCACTGCGCCACCAGGGAAGCCGGATTTTTAGATTTTGACAACCAGTTCACATTGTTTAAACACGTGGTGAGGGCCCAAAACAAAAAACAGAAAAATCGCACCTGCAGCCTGGACATTAGCTACTTTGCAGTCTCCGGGGGACAGTTTGGCTTTCAGAGTTCAGTTTGCCTATTAGACACCATGCAAGAAGTTTTACTAGGGACGCAGAAGTCTTCATGTATGGGGACTTTCTCCATTCTTAATATAAATGTTTCTATCTGGAGATAAAGCATTGATGTTTGTATGCTTGTGATTGAGGTTTTGTTAGTAGTAGTAAAGGACAGGAGAGGAAGTCCCCTCTCCACCCCTTCTCCCTGAGGGGAAGTGTTTCACAGCTGTTAGAGCCTGGCCCGCAGCAGGATTCAAATCCTAGTTCTACCACCCAGACCGCCCGGACGTGTCATGAAACTCTCTGTGCCTCAATTTCCCTCTCTATAAAGTGAGGATAGAATTTTCCCCACATCTGTATGGTCAGCTTCCTTTTAGACACTTTTTCTTCCATGTTATCAAAGAAAGCAAAAATGTCTTCCAGGGTTAGAATCCCATGGAGATACTCAAATTTAAAGGCTTTGGGGTGTGTGTGTGTTTGTGTGTGTGTGTGTGTGTGTGTGTGTGTGTGTGTGTAAGTGTAAGAGACAGCAAGAAACTAGGCCTCAGTGAATGAAATCAATTCTATCTTCCGTTAAGACCAGTAACAAGGCCGATTTCTCAGTAATCCTTAGAAATAAAATTTCCCAGCCTGGCTTAATGCAGGAACTGAATGGCAATGTGGAATTGCTAAGGCAGAGGTTCCCAAGCTTTGGGCTGCAGAAGAGTTACCTGGGGAGTTTTAAAAGAGGTGGAGATCGTCGGAGCCCTACCTCAAAGGATTCCAACTCACAAAGCCAGAAGCGAGGACCAAGAATCTGCATTTCCAAGCTCCCCGCTCCTGCCCTAGGGCTCTGGTGCAGGTGATCAGAACGCACTGAACTTTCTCCCTCCCAAATCTAAAAGGCAGAGGCACTAACAGTAGCCAGCCGTTAACAGAGTGGTCAGTTTTCATTTACCTCAGCAAACTTGTCATCCTAACATGTTATATCTAACTCAAGGCCAAGGATGGGGGTCATTTTACAGCCTAGGAGACGGACCCGCAGAGAGAGGCTCTTTTGTAGCAATCTAAAAGGCAGCAAGGACTTCCTTGGAGGGGCTGGGAAAATCTGACTTTAGAGAAGAACTCCCCTAGAGATAAGACCGAAAGGTTTGAATATGTCAGTTTTCTGCGTTTCATTAAAAAAAACTGTCTGAAGTCACCTATTGCCTTTTAAAAATGGTGAAGTTCTGCCTTTCAAAAAAGTATTCCTTGTCCTTATTAAGAAAACTGTAACCAATCTCTTGTCCCTCAAGTGACTGGAATCTCGGGTAGTTTGTTTTCTCGGAATAGACTCAGGTCGTGATAGTCTCTTCTCCCAAACTCATAAAAAAGTCTCATTCATCCTAGTTTTTTTCCTCCCAGTCTTATCAAGATATAATTGACATATAGCGCTGTGTAAGTTTAAGGTGTCCAGCTTAATGACTTAACTTATATACACCATGAAATGGTGACCACAGTAAGTTTAGTGAACATCTATCAGTTCATGTAAATACAAAATTAAAGAAATAGAAAAAAAAATTTTTCCTTGTGATGAGAACTCTTGGGATTTGCTGTCTTAACCACTCTTATATGTAACGTACGGCAGCACT